>NC_081230.1:1650000-1817500 GCF_902713425.1 Acipenser ruthenus
GTTGAATCTGCTCTTCTTAGGGTCGGTATTATTGTCATTGCTTGCGTCCCGGCTCCTCTTTCTTTACACATTAAGCGCTGCCTGCGCGTGTTCGGTCTTGTCAGTGAACAGTCTGTTGATTGACAGGTTTGAAGGTTGTACTCACGCGATCTCTTTGGCTGTGTGAAAGGGTGATGATGTTATTACACCCGCATGGATTGTGTGATTTCATGCTGTGTGAAAGGGTGATGACGTTATTACACTCGCATGGATTGTGTGATTTCATGCTGTGTGAAAGGGTGATGATGTTATTACACCCGCATGGATTGTGAGATTTCATGCTGTGTGAAAGGGTGATGACGTTATTACACCCGCATGGATTGTGTGATTTCATGCTGTGTGAAAGGGTGATGATGTTATTACACCCGCATGGATTGTGTGATTTCATGCTGTGTGAAAGGGTGATGATGTTATTACACCCGCATGGATTGTGTGATTTCATGCTGTGTGAAAGGGTGATGACGTTATTACACCCGCATGGATTGTGAGATTTCATGCTGTGTGAAAGGGTGATGACGTTATTACACCCGCATGGATTGTGTGATTTCATGCTGTGTGAAAGGGTGATGATGTTATTACACCCGCATGGATTGTGTGATTTCATGCTGTGTGAAAGGGTGATGATGTTATTACACCCGCATGGATTGTGTGATTTCATGCTGTGTGAAAGGGTGATGACGTTATTACACCCGCATGGATTGTGAGATTTCATGCTGTGTGAAAGGGTGATGACGTTATTACACCCGCATGGATTGTGTGATTTCATGCTGTGTGAAAGGGTGATGATGTTATTACACCCGCATGGATTGTGTGATTTCATGCTGTGTGAAAGGGTGATGATGTTATTACACCCGCATGGATTGTGTGATTTCATGCTGTGTGAAAGGGTGATGACGTTATTACACCCGCATGGATTGTGTGATTTCATGCTGTGTGAAAGGGTGATGATGTTATTACACCCGCATGGATTGTGTGATTTCATGCTGTGTGAAAGGGTGATGATGTTATTACACCCGCATGGATTGTGTGATTTCATGCTGTGTGAAAGGGTGATGACGTTATTACACCCGCATGGATTGTGAGATTTCATGCTGTGTGAAAGGGTGATGACGTTATTACACCCGCATGGATTGTGTGATTTCATGCTGTGTGAAAGGGTGATGATGTTATTACACCCGCATGGATTGTGTGATTTCATGCTGTGTGAAAGGGTGATGATGTTATTACACCCGCATGGATTGTGTGATTTCATGCTGTGTGAAAGGGTTATGATGTTATTACACCCGCATGGATTGTGTGATTTCATGCTGTGTGAAAGGGTGATGATGTTATTACACCCGCATGGATTGTGTGATTTCATGCTGTGTGAAAGGGTGATGATGTCATTACACCCGCATGGATTGTGTGATTTCATGCTGTGTGAAAGGGTTATGATGTTATTACACCCGCATGGATTGTGTGATTTCATGCTGTGTGAAAGGGTGATGATGTTATTACACCCGCATGGATTGTGTGATTTCATGCTGTGTGAAAGGGTGATGACGTTATTACACCCGCATGGATTGTGTGATTTCATGCTGTATTAAAGGGTATTTTACACACTCATTAAAACGTTTCAGAGACGGCACAGTAGCTGCATTTCTGTGTGAAAATTTAATAATCAATTAAGAGCAGCAGGCAGCAAATTACTTATGCTGCATTCATGTAGCTAGTGCTACAACAAACACACATACACACACACTGAGACACACACAATGAGAGACACACACAAACACTAAGACACACACACACACAAAGACACACACTGACACACACACAGTTATTGACCCGCAAACACACGCACACACAGGTACTGACACGCACACACACACACACACACACACAGTAGTAACACACAAACACAGGTACTGACAGACACACGCACTGACACGCACACACACACACACAGGTACTGACACACACGCACACACACTTATGCTATGCACTTATGTTATGCTAATTGGTAAATATGCAAATGTAAACATTACAAGAGCCAACCAAATCGCGTGAAAGCACAAAGTAGGCGGAGCTCATTTGTATACAAACTCCAGATTAGCTGCCAGTTAAATATTTAGCAAAATGTTAAATATAGCTAAGAGATTTAAGATTTATTTAAATATTTAGCTAACTGTTAAATCTTGTTAAGAGATTTAAGATTTATTTAAATATTTAGGTAAATGTTAAATCTAGCTAAGATTTAAGATTTATTTAAATATTTAGCTAACTGTTAAATCTTGTAACTAGATTTCTAAATGATATCTGAATGCACACATTTATAAAAAGCTGTATTTATTTTCTCCTCATTTCTGGCAGCCCATACTAACGGCGCTCGGAACTTTGGCATTTTTAAATCCTAACGGTCTCTGCTCAGCGGAGTGGAATGTTCAGGAGCCGGTTGCCTAGCAGCGTCTCCGCCTCCTTCTCTGCCCCGCCCCCTCTCTCCCTCTCTCGTTGCTCCAGCTAGGAGTTCACATTCAGCTTCCTTAGATTATATAGCGCCATTCTTTACTAACTTTTACAAATGAGCTTATTGGAGGCTTCGTGTTTTTAAGATGGTTCAGGTGCAGTCCGGGCAGACTGACTGGAGCATCATTACAGTATACCGCACTGCGCTCGGCTTTGTGTGGAGGCTGATACACAAAATAATGAACGACTGGTAAAGAAATCACATGGATTGCTTTTTAATGCTAAATGTGTATCTGGTATTCTAAGTATTACCTAAAATTAATAACTCAGCTATATTCATATTCAGAATGTGATACAGTATTAAGACAGGGTCCAGTATTAGAAATAAATAAACACGCTTTAAGAGAAACAGCAGTGATGTTTATTGCTCATTCCCATCCATTCTCTAGATGTTTCTACATTGTGGTTGCAATCCACAGGGACAAGGGACTCAACGATTTTAAATAAAAAAACTAGAGCCCACAATTAACCAATATAGAAAGGAAGAGGGGAGAAATGTATTGCCTGTGTGCAGTACCTTCCACTTTCCTCTATTAAATGTCATTTGCCATGTGTCTGCCCAGTTCTGAATGCTGTCTAGATCATTTTGAATGACCTTTGCTGCTGCAACAGTGTTTGCCACTCCGATTTTTGTGTCGTCTACAAATTTAACAAGTTTGCTTACTATACCAGAATCTAAATCATTAATGTAGATTACGAATAGCAGAGGACCTAATACTGATTCCAATGTGCATTATAAATATCATATGGGAGATACTGAAATTGAAGAAGGAATCTATGAAAAAGACCTAGGAGTTTATGTTGACTCAGAAATGTCTTCATCTAGACAATGTGGGGAAGCTATAAAAAAAGGCCAATAAGATGCTCGGATATATTGTGAGAAGTGTTGAATTTAAATCAAGGGAAGTAATGTTAAAACTTTACAATGCATTAGTAAGACCTCACCTAGAATATTGTGTTCAGTTCTGGTCACCTCGTTACAAAAAGGATATTGCTGCTCTAGAAAGAGTGCAAAGAAGAGCAACCAGAATTATCCCGGGTTTAAAAGGCATGTCGTACGCAGACAGGCTAAAATAATTGAATCTATTCAGTCTTGAACAAAGAAGATTACGTGGTGATCTGATTCAAGCATTCAAAATCCTAAAAGGTATTGACAATGTCAACCCAGGGGACTTTTTCAACCTGAGAAAAGAAACAAGGACCAGGGGTCACAAATGGAGATTAGATAAAGGGGCATTCAGAACAGAAAATAGGAGGCACTTTTTTACACAGAGAATTGTGAGGGTCTGGAACCAACTCCCCAGTAATGTTGTTGAAGCTGACACCCTGGGATCCTTCAAGAAGCTGCTTGATGAGATTCTGGCATCAATAAGCAACTAACAACCAAACGAGCAAGATGGACTGAATAGGGCTTCCTCTCGTTTGTAAACTTTCTTATGGAGACAGGCTGAACACAGCTCTCGCTATTCCTTATACAATGCTGCCATCGTGTGGACATTTACTAGAATTGTTTGTTCCTATCTATCTATCTATGTATCTCAGCTCAGTTGACCTTTGAAATGACTCGTATTCACCTTAACCCCTGTGCAAAAATAGACATTTCAGATACATTCTTAAAATACAGCAAAAACAATATTTACAGGATAGCCAGGAGAGTGCTGTGTGTATAAATAATAAAGTTTTCTGTAATTGCTCTTATTTGAAATCATTCTCATGTATTTATCATGCCTGTTCTTACTGGACTCATATCAGCAAAAAGTTACTATCAGGTTTAGCTGCTCTTAGTCGAATTCGCTCTTATAATTTACTGTGTGCTTTATTATTTTGCTCTTACTTGAATTGATCTTATTGTACTTTCATATCAGCTCTTATCTGTATTATAATATTCTGTAATGTGATGTTTTATAATGTGATACTTTGTACTGTGATAACTTGTAACAATTGTAAGCAGCCCTGGATGTCTGCTAAGAAATAAATAATAATAACAGTAACAATGTCATTGTGAATTTCATTACCTGTACTACCCATTGTAAACAGCAGAGGGCACCAGCAACCTCTTGACACTGAGCTGTGCTCTGATAAAAAAAAAATAATAATTATAATAAACCAACAGCTCTAATAAATGGCCACACGATGGCAGCATTGGATAAGGAATAGCGAGAGCTGCGTTCTGCTTTTAGTCGGACTTGCTCTTGTTTATAGTTTACTGTGTGCTTTATTATTTTGCTCTTACTTTAATTGATTTTATATTTTCATATCTGTATTATGATATTTTTTAATGTGTTACTTTGTACTGAGAGAACTTGTAACAATTGCAAGTCACCCTGGATAACGGAGTCTGGAAAAGGAAGTCTGTAAGAAATAAATACGACTGCTACACAACGGTCAAGGGTCAAGTCTGGAAACAGCCACCCTGATTGAACTGATGAGGATGAGAAGGATGATATACATGTACTGTATATATATATATATATATATATATATATATATATATATATATATATATATATATATATATATATATATATCCATGAAACTTGTACTTTTTATATAGGTATATAAATGTCAATTGCTGTGGATAAACGCATCAGCGAAATCAATTAATATGACATGTAGTTTTCCAGCTTGCTATTTATTAATTTATTTATACATTTATAATATAAACATGTATCCATTTCTATATTTATTTCTTTAACAATATTTAATTTTAAATGTATTTTTCCTCTATGCATTTATTTAAATCATTTATTTGTTTCTACGAAATAAATGATTCCTTTATTTAGTTTTAATTAAACGAGGAACCACAATTTATCAGAGATCAAGCCCAAGTTAGGAGAAGCAATAAGGCCAATCTTGTCAAGCGTCAAGCAAATAGGCACACTTGGAAAGGTGCTGGGGCCCAAGATTCACACAATTCTTGCTTCTAACTTGGCGCCTTTTTTTGATCGCTTCGCTCCACTTTATCGCTCCATTTGAAATGCTCTTTGTATGACTTGAAGTGACTGAGACACACACACACACTGAGAGACACACAGAGACACACACACATTGAGACTGAGACAGACAAAGACACACACACTGAGACACATACGCACTGAGACGCACACACACACACTGAGACACACACACACACTGAGACGCACTCTGAGACGCACTCTGAGACATACACACACACTGAGACGCACTCTGAGACACACACACACACTGAGACATACACACACACTGAGACGCACTCTGAGACACACACACTGAGACACACACACACTCACACTGAGACACACACAGCAACTAAGACAAACACACACACTGAGACACACACACACTGAGAAACACAGAGACACACACATACACACACACACACACAGGTACTGACACGCACACACACAGGAACTCACTCACACACACACACAAAAGATACGGACACACACAGGTGCTGACACAAACACTGACACACTGAGACACACACACACACACACACACACACACACAGAGGTACTGACACGCACACACTGACACACACACACTTATGCTATGCACTTATTTTATGCTAATTGATAAACATGCAAACTTCAACATTACAAGAGCCAATCAAATCGCGTGAAACGCTCATTTGCATACAAACTCCAGAGTTTGCTGCTAGTTAAATATTTAACTAAATGTTAAATCTAGCTAAGAGATTTAAGATTTATTTAAATATTTAGGTAAATGTTAAATCTAGTTAAGAGATTTAAAATTTATTTAAATATTAAGCTAACTGTTAAATGTTGTAACTAGATTTCTAAATGATATCTGAATGCACACATTTATAAAAAGCTGTATTTATTTTCTCCTCATTTCTGGCAGCCCATACTAACGGCGCTCGGAACTTTGGCATTTTTAAATCCTAACGGTCTCTGCTCAGCGGAGTGGAATGTTCAGGAGCCGGTTGCCTAGCAGCGTCTCCGCCTCCTTCTCTGCCCCGCCCCCTCTCTCCCTCTCTCGTTGCTCCAGCTAGGAGTTCACATTCAGCTTCCTTAGATTATATAGCGCCATTCTTTACTAACTTTTACAAATGAGCTTATTGGAGGCTTCGTGTTTTTAAGATGGTTCAGGTGCAGTCCGGGCAGATTGCCTGGAGCATCATTACAGTATACCGCACTGCGCTCGGCTTTGTGTGGAGGCTGATACACAAAATAATGAACGACTGGTAAAGAAATCACATGGATTGCTTTTTAATGCTAAATATGTTTCTGGTATTCTAAGTATTACCTACAATTAATAACTCAGCTATATTCATATTCAGAATGTGATACAGTATTAAGACAGGGTCCAGTATTAGAAATAAATAAACACGCTTTAAGAGAAACAGCAGTGATGTTTATTGCCCATTCCCATCCATTCTCTAGATGTTTCTACATTGTGGTTGCAATCCACAGGGACTCAGTAATGTTAAATAAAATAACTGGAGCCCACAATTAACCAATATAGAAAGGAAGGGGGGAGAAATGTATTGCCTGCGTGCAGTACCTTCCACTTTCCTCTATTAAATGTCATTTGCCATGTGTCTGCCCAGTTCTGAATGCTGTCGAGATCATTTTGAATGACCTTTGCTGCTGCAACAGTGTTTGCCACTCCTCCTATTTTTGTGTCACTTGTTATTGATTTATTTATATAAATGTGTGTTTTGTTGTTCAGCTCTTTATTATTATTTCTGATCTCGAGTGTGGTTTGATGGATTTGCTTCACTGGACCCCCCTAAACTACTTTCTCTCTTTCCTCTATGGAACTATACGAGCGAAACTCCGATTGGCTGAAGGACTGTCTGCCCAATGCACGCCCCCCCCCCCCCCCTGTTGCTTAGCAACCGCGTCTCCCGTTCCACGGCTCTGCTTGCCAGCGGCTCGCTGCTTGATCTCCCCGCCCTGCCAATCATCTACTGCCTTTATAAATGCGGAGGAATATTGTGAGAGGGAGAGCCGGACTTGTGAAGGAGATTCCGCGCTGCAGACTGGAGCTGGAACGCGGAGAGACTTTATAACTTCGTGTCGCACACCAGGAAGGCTGTGTCTGACCGGGAGGGGATCATTTCCAACACGGGGTGCAGCGTGCTGGGGTTCCCCGGTCAGGGAGCCTGTTAGTTTATTGTTAACGTTGTGTGGTTTATTTGATAGCTGTCCCGCTCCTGCAGCAAGGAGTCCTCTGGTTTATTTGTTATATTTTATTTTATTCTGGCGTGCACGCAGCTGTTTTATATATTCATTTTAAATAGATTGGGGGGAATTGGTACCGTGTACTTTATAAATGTAATGTAGTTTGTAACGAGACCATTCAACTGCTGACGTTGTTGTCTACTTTGTATGTATCACAAAAAGAACAGAATTGCTGATCTGGTTAATTAACTTTACTATAAGAAACTGATAGATCCAAGTACTTGATATAAACTGCAATAATATAATCTGTGGTAATTAGTTTAATTAACTGCACTATATGAAACTGATAGATTTAGAGTCTGTTTTATTGTATTATCCTTATATATATATATATATATATATATATATATATATATATATATATATATATATATAAAATCTACTAGACAATTGTTAGACTGTGAAGTGAAGGTGGCATTGTCATATGGTTTACATTAGTGTTAATGTGCTTGAGATTTTAAAAACAATTACTAATAAAAACTTGTAAAGATTATTTTTGGTATATGATTGCTTGGTTTCTCCTGGATAAAACAGTTTGTGCGGAACCAACCACTCGACGTCCTTGTCCTCAATAAACACAAGGTGCCGTAGTCAAATTATTAACATAAATGTAGCTATATGTATATAAAGACCTGCTACACAAGCAACCAACCGTTTGCTAAACTATTTAAGGACCAAGCGGTTTTTTGGCTGTATTTGACTCTCTTCCTATAACAATGCACTAAAAATCAATTTGTTACAGTCTCATCTTGGAATGGGTGTCCTTGTTTTCAGAACACTCTGGGGAACGTTATAGCTTCTCTTAAATAATCTGTCAAAGCCGTCTGGCAAGGCAAGCTGTGGTTTTCAATTTGAAATTTCAGTATGATGTGGTGTTGACACAATCCCGGTCCTTAAAGGGTTAAGAGCCAAACACACTGACCAATTGCGCCACAGGAATTTTCTGCGGGATACGAGGAAAAAAATCACGCGCCTTGACAGGTTGCATTCCTGAAACTGACAGCTCGGCACCGTTGGTTGTTCTTGATAGGAAATGGTGTTGTTGGAGTCGGGGTATAGCTCAGCGGTAGAGCATTTGACTGCTGATCAAGAGATCCCCGGTTCAAATCCAAATACCCCCATTTTTATTTAAATTAAAATACAATTTGCATTATAGAATTTTTGCAAAGGTACAAACAAGTAACAAATAGTGTTTTAAAGACAGCAACAAGGTACGGACGAGGATTGAACCCGTGATCTTCGGTTTACGAGACCGACGCCTTACCACTTGGCCACCGCACCCTTCATGACTGCAAATGAAATCGGATGCTTGGACTCTATTGAGAAGGCTGCCCGGAAAGACAATGCCTGGAAACCAACCTTACAGTTAACAGCTGAATGCCAAGGATGGGCAAAATAGTCTCGGAAACTCTTTAAATAGAAAACATTGGTCTCCATATTTATTTAAAATACAAATAGAAAATAGGTTGCCAGACATGTATTTTAAATAGAAATGAGTAAATACTATTTTGCAAATAGTATTTTTTTTAAAACACTTGACATCATCATCTACCAGCTGTAGTATACACCCATTTTTTATTTATTGTTTTCATAATAATGAACTGAAAGTTTCAGTACTGCCTCAGTCAACAAGCCTGTCAGTAACTGTATTTTGATCCAAAAGAACTGGTACTTCTATAGCAATAATTACAGTAGTTTTAGGCTGTCTTTGAAAATGAATTAATCTAGAGTTAAGAATCGTACATCTTTTACCAGAAACATTTTGTTTTACATTAAATGGATTTCATATTAGAGTGAAGCTATGGTCGCATTGCTGAGTAAGGAATGACCATAAAACAAGGCACATGCTAATTCTGAGGACACACTCGTTTTCGGTGTTAACCCTATTATTTGCAGCAGCAGCGATGCAATTTTAAAGCTTTTCACCATTTTTCAACTTTTTTTTTTAATTAATACAAAAATGCAGTTTCTGCTCAATTTGTAATAAAGCAGTACTTGTTATATGATCCTGATAGTAATCGTAATATAATCAGAGCCTTCTGAGGACACAGACGCCGTTACCCACAGTGACTTACAATCATAAACAAAAATACATTTCAAGAATCACAGTACAAGTATTCATACATATAAGAGCAAGATAAAATACGACTTCAGTTCTAAAAAGTACAAGTATATGACAAAATACGATTCAATAATCAGAGCAGATAACAGTGTGAGTGATAGTTACATCAGGATATGATTAAATGCAAAATACTACAGATTGAATAACACTTGTGCAGATTACAGTAAAGTAAATGCAGTAAAATAGGGAGCAGATAAGAGCAAGTAAAGCACATTAAGGAAGAGTGATAAAGTGTCCAGAGGGAAAATAGGAGTTCTACAGGTGCGTCTTGAGGAGGTGCCGGAAGGTGGTCAGGGACTGGGCAGTCCTGACATACAGGAGTGTAGCTATTGATTTTCTTTTATGTTCAAAAGACTTGGTTGTAACAAAATTAACTAATTTAAATAAAAAAATCTTCCGTGACATTCTCCATTGACAAATAGAGAGATGCGAACCAGTCCGCACACCCTTCGTCTTTCTGGAGCTCCGCAACGACCTGAAATAACAAATGGATATGTGAATGTGCTGTATATCTATAGCGATGGTTCACTCTTTCACTAGCACACTGAAACACACTGAAACACAGACGTTTTAGGTGTTAACCCTAATATTTGCAGCAGCAGCGATGCAATTTTAAAGCTTGTCACCATTTTCCAACTTTTTTTTTTACTTAAAAAAAAAAAATCACAAAATATTAAAAAAATAGAATGTAAAATTAAACAAAATTCATGTCTGCATGCAATCCATGTGTGTCACAGAGGTCAAAAAATATTTGTGGTCAAATTTAAATACGATCTGACTGAATATACGAGGACATTAGCAATAGCAATATGTGTGCTTCAATTATGCGTAAGTCCGTGTTTCAAGACGGGTCGGGTGGGTAGCCGACGTCGCCGCCGACCCCTGGCGCCGTTCCCTTTCAAGTCGAAAATAACCATCAAGGTATGGGACATTGCCGTCAGGCAGTAGGGATTGGCTGAGCTTTATGTCAAAGCTGCCGATAGGCCTCCGCGCAAGCTGCCGTGTAAGCCCGCCCCCCTGGGAGCTTACTATACGCAACGCACGGAGAGTCACTTCCTCTTTTGCCTTCAGCATCAGTAGCGGTAGGACTTAGAGCTATTTAACTGATTGTACTCACTAAGCTTAGGCTTGAGAAGCTGGTTTATCCCCTTCTCCGAGTTTATTTCAGTTATACTCTCCGGAGTTATTATTGTTTATTATTGTGTATTTGTATTATTATTTAGGATTATATATTGTTTAACATTATATATTCCTTTTCGCTTTGCTTCGGCATCGCGCTCTTCGTGGTCTCCCCGTCTTTCCTTTTATTAATATTGTGTGGGTTTTTTGTATATATATTTTATATATATTATATTATTGTGTATATATATTTGTATATATTATACATTGTGTGTCGGACGCGTGTTGCGTTGGCCTTGGCCACGCGCATTTGCATCCTCGGTCTAGCTTAGGCTAAACCGTGTGTGTGTGCGGGTAGTCTGCTCTGCAGTGTCCCCCCCCGCGGCGCGTTCCCGCCACGTGGTATTGCACTACACTCCCTTTCCTTCTGCAGCGTCCACAAAAAAAAAAAAAAAAAAAAAAAAGATTTTCCCTTCACTATACAGAGGAAGACAACCACCAACGTGCAAAATCCCCAGCACCTTTCAGGTAGGTATTGCACAGCATCAGACACTGTACCAGCACTTAGCGTCTCCGCTTGACGGGTCAGCTGACGCTTAGGCGTCTGTGCTAGCGTTCCACGCTCGGTACTCGCGCTTCGGCGCTCGCGCTCCGGCGCTTTTGGTGTCAGCGCTTGTGCGCTTGGTGCAGCGCTTCGGCGCTTTGTGCAGCGCTTCTGCGCCTGGTGCTTAGTGCTTCTGCACTTGGGGCTCAGTGCTCGACGCTCGACGCTTCGGCGCTCGGTGCTCGACGCTCGGTGCACGTTCCATCAACGCTTGCTCGGTGCTCGACGCTCGGTGCTCGACGCTCGACGCTTCGGCGCTCGGTGCTCGGCGCTTGGCGCCTCGACGCACGCACCCTCGACGCTCGACGCACGCGCCTCGGCGCTCGACGCTCGACGCTCGACGCTCGACGCTCGACGCTCGGCGCACGCACCCTCGACGCACCTCGGTGCTCGACGCTCGGTGCTCGACGCTCGGTGCTCGACGCTCGACGCTTCGGCGCTCGGTGCTCGGCGCTTGGCGCCTCGACGCACGCACCCTCGACGCTCGACGCACGCGCCTCGGCGCTCGACGCTCGACGCTCGGCGCTCGACGCTCGACGCTCGGCGCACGCACCCTCGACGCACCTCGGTGCTCGACGCTCGGTGCTCGACGCTCGGTGCTCGACGCTCGACGCTTCGGCGCTCGGTGCTCGGCGCTTGGCGCCTCGACGCACGCACCCTCGACGCTCGACGCACGCGCCTCGGCGCTCGACGCTCGACGCTCGGCGCTCGACGCTCGACGCTCGGCGCACGCACCCTCGACGCACCTCGGTGCTCGACGCTCGGTGCTCGACGCTCGGTGCTCGACGCTCGACGCTTCGGCGCTCGGTGCTCGGCGCTTGGCGCCTCGACGCACGCACCCTCGACGCTCGACGCACGCGCCTCGGCGCTCGACGCTCGACGCTCGGCGCTCGACGCTCGACGCTCGGCGCACGCACCCTCGACGCACCTCGGTGCTCGACGCTCGGTGCTCGACGCTCGGTGCTCGACGCTCGACGCTTCGGCGCTCGACGCTCGGTGCTCGGCGCTTGGCGCCTCGACGCACGCACCCTCGACGCTCGACGCACGCGCCTCGACGCTCGGCGCTCGACGCTCGGCGCTCGACGCTCGGCGCTAGACGCTCGGCGCTCGACGCTTCGACGCTCGACGCTCGACGCTCGGTGCTCGACGCTTCGGCGCTCGACGCCTCAACGCGCGCACCCTTGACGTCGACGCACGCACCTCGGTGCTCGACGCTTCGGCGCTCGGTGCTCGACGCACGCACCCTCGACGCGGCGGCGCTCGACGCACGCACTTCAGGTGCTTGACGCTTGGGGCCCAGCGCTTCGGCGCTCGACGCGCGCACCTCGGACTAGACGCTTCGGCGTTTTACAATGTCTGGGTTCCACCGTTGCGTGACCTGTCAGGCCAAGTTGCCTGCCAGCGACCCTCACGAGGACTGCGTCGCATGCTTAGGGCCGGACCATGCGGCATCTGCCCTGGCAGACAGGGCATACTGCCAGCTACACTACCGGTCAAAAGTTTTAGAACACCTCCATTTTTCCAGTTTTTATTGAAATTTACGCAGTTTAATGTCTCAATGTACTCTGAAATTAAAGCATAGAACAAATAAACAATTGGAGATAAAAAAGAAATCATGGAATTGTTTTGTTTAACAAAATTTAATCTAAATTTTTGACTCATCAAAGTAGCCACCTTTTGCAGATATAACAGCCGAACACACTCGAGGCATTCTTTCCACAATGGAAATCAAATATTGTTCGGAAAGTTCTTCCCAACACTGTTGCAGAAGTTCCCACAAATGTGTTGCACTTGTAGGTTGCTTTGCTTTCACCCTTCTGTCCAGTTCATCCCAAACCAGCTCGATGGGGTTTAAGTGTGGAGACTGTGCTGGCCATTCCATGATTTGAAGCCTACCGTCATGTTCTTTTCTTCTAAGGTAGTTCTGACATAACCTGGAGGTATGTTTTGGGTCATTATCTTGCTGTAGGATGAACCCCTGACCAACTAGGCGTATACCAGAGGGTATTGCATGGCGCTGCAAAATGCTGTGGTAGCAGTTTTGGTTCAGGGTGCCACTCACTCTGTGCAAGTCGCCGACTCGGGATCCAGCAAAAGAGCCCCAGACCATCACGATTCCTCCTCCGTGTTTGACAGTTGGTGTCACACACCGAGGAACCATCCTTTCGCCTACTTGACGGCGTCCAAAAACCCTGCGTGATGAACCGAAGATTTCAAATTTTGATTCATCGGTCCATAAGACCTTCTTCCAGTCTTCAGTAGTCCACTGGCGGTGCTTCATGGCCCAGGCAAGCATCTTTTTCTTATTTTGCCATCTTAGCAATGGCTTTCTTACTGCCACTCGACCTGTCAAACCTGCAGCTCGAAGTCTTCTCTTCACAGTTGAAACTGAGACTTGCTTATTTTGACCAGTGTTAAGCTGTGCTTGAAGCTGTTGTCCTGTGAGCCGCCTATCATGCAAGCTGTTGACTCTCAGAAACTTGTCTTCTGATTCTGTTGTGGCTTTGGGTCTGCCTGACCTCTTCCTGTCAGAGTTTCCTCCTGTTTCCAAGTCCCTTTTGATGGTGTAGGAAACTGTACTCACTGACACCTTGGCTTTCTTTACAATTTCTCTAAAGGAAAGACCTACACTTTTAGGGGTTATAATGGTCTGTCTGTCTTCCTTTGTTAATTGCCTTTTTTCTTGCCATTATGAGAGCAATATACTACTTCCTGCAGTACAATACTGTCCAAATAATGCTTAAGAGGGTGTAGTAACACAGTCTGTTCCAACACTGCTTTTATACAGACAGAGGGTTTGTAAGTAATCAACAAAAGTTGGGACACCTGTAGGAATTGTTATCATCAACTTTCAAGGCTTAATTTACTTCCATTGCTGCAGAACAGCTGTAAGTTGTTAACCCATTACTTGTTCCCTGAAAAAGGCCTTTTTGTATAACTCTGAAATGTACATTATTTTTCAGTTTTTGGTAACCTAAACTTTTTTTTTTAACCTCTGGCAGTTTACCGCTTACCTTTGTATCATTTCAGGTTATTCACTGGACTTGAACTGCTTAAATTTCAATAAAAACTGGAAAAATGGGGGTGTTCTAAAACTTTTGACCGGTAGTGTATGTGCGGGGTTTCAAACACGCACCCTGCGCCAGAGAGCTAGGAAGGCGGTGGGAGGTCGTTCCCCATCCTTGGCCCCACCATCATCTATCGTGTCGCTGCCGGCGACGTCTCAGCCTATGAGCCCATCTTCCCAGCTTACAGCTGGTCAGAGGTCTCCAATTAGGCGTGCTCGGGAACGTTCCCGCAGCCCCTCCTCTTGCGGGGCTCGCCCCCGTCGGGAGTCTCGATCCAGATCTCGATCGCCTCGCCGGAGAAGGCACTCCCGCTCCCCTCAAAGGGGTAGACGGCATCAGGACACATCTGGGGTGGCTGAGCTCACCTCCAAGATGTCGCAGTTTATGGAGCTCATGATGGGACAACAATCACTCCTCATGACCCTAGCGAATGTGGCGCCTCGGGCCCCAGAGATGGTTACCGGACCCAGCGCTAGTCAGCCGATGGTTCCTCCACCAGTGCCCCAGGAAGTAGAGTGGGACGCCGATGCTGTCTCAAGGGACGCATCTGACGCAGACCCGCTCTTCGAAGATACAGAGCCTGAGGTGGCATCCCAGCACTCTGGGCAGGACGACCCTGAAGTGCTGGATACTAATGACCCTATCTGGTCAGTGGTGGAGAGGGCAGCCCGTCACTTAGGCGTGGACTGGCCTGCATCAGAGCCAACACGACGCTCTCTATTTGAATTGCCATCGGCTCCGCCCCTTCAGTCCAGGATGCTCCCGGCATTCCCGGATTTTATTAAGGAGGTGCAGTCCACCTGGGGAGCACCGGCCTCCGCCCCTGCGACTTCTCGCAAGGCTTCGGCCTTCACCATGCACGGGGCGAGCGAAGCTGGGCTAGCGTTGTTTCCACCAGTGGGCGCCGCGTTCGCCGCGCTAGTAAAGGCGCCGACACTTTCGGGGCTGGCTAAGGACCCTTCCTGTCCTAACAGGCAGTGTAGGATTACGGAGGCCCACCTAAAAAAGGGTTATGCCGCGGCTACAGAGGCAGTTAGACTGTCTAACGTGGCCAGCCTCCTGACAGTCTACCAGGCGGCGCTGATTCGCGACCTGCCTGAGTCCCCATCCGTCGGGCTCAGAACCGAGCTGGGTGCAGTTGCACAGCTTTTGGTCAAGCTGGCTCAGCTGAATGCGCGAGCACAGGGCAGGAGCATTGCTTCCCTTGTAGTGGCAAGGAGGCAGCTATGACTCTCACAGGCCAGGGTACAGGAGCCTGATAAGGCCCCGTTACTAGATGTTCCTATATCCCCGGGGCACACGTTTGGCCCAGCGGTGGAGGAGATGCTGCAACGCTCCGTCAAGGCGCGTGAGGCGTCGCAGCAGTTGGCGAAGATGTGGCCAAGCAAGCCTTTCCAGCCAAGGCGGCCGCAGGAGCGCCAATGGCGCAGGGCGCCGCCGCAGCAGCAGGCGCACCCACAGGGCAGTAAAACCGCCCCTTTGGGGGTTGCAGCACGCAGCCAACCCGCGTTTGCAAGACCGCAGCGCGGAGGGTGGCGCCCCAGAGGAGGTAGCAGACCACGCCCTCGTGGCTCTGGTCAGGCCC
Source organism: Acipenser ruthenus (assembly GCF_902713425.1). Taxonomy (NCBI): domain Eukaryota; kingdom Metazoa; phylum Chordata; class Actinopteri; order Acipenseriformes; family Acipenseridae; genus Acipenser; species Acipenser ruthenus. The sequence continues at coordinate 1,666,232 of NC_081230.1, forward strand.
CTCGTGAGCGAGCGCAGCCTAAGCAACCCTGAGAAACCCCGGCAGCCATTAACCCACCCCTACACTGTTCCACAGCTCCTGTTCTGGCAACAATGCACCAACGACATCTGGGTGCGCAAAACTATACTCACCGGGTACACCCTTCAATTCCGGTTAAAACCCCCCCCCTTCAGGGGAGTGGTGGTAACTGCAGTGAAGGACTTGGTTCAGTCCTCAGCTCTAAATGCAGAAATACAGGCATTGCTCAAGAAGCGTGCCATTCAACTAGTAGACCCTGCTCTGACCGACCAGGGGTTCTACTCCAAATACTTCCTTGTGCCAAAGAAGGACGGCGGGCTCCGCCCTATTCTAGACCTGCGTGTACTGAACAAATACCTACGGGTGTTGTCGTTCAAGATGCTTACGCACAGGCACATTGTCCAGTCTGTCCGGCAGGGCGACTGGTTTACCACCGTAGACCTCACAGATGCATACTTTCACGTTCCCATCTGTCCGGGTCACAGGAAGTACCTACGTTTCGCATTTCAGAGCAGGGTCTACGAGTTTTGTGTCCTGCCATTCGGCCTGTCTCTAGCTCCTCGAACCTTTTCGAAGTGTATGGACGCCATTTTAGCCCCCTTGCGGGTTCAAGGCGTTCGACTGCTGAACTATCTGGACGACTGGCTCGTCTGCGCGCAGTCGAAGGAGCAGCTGGCACAGCACACAGTGATGGTTACAGACCATCTTCAGCGGCTAGGTCTGAAGGTCAATCCAGACAAGAGCCGCCTCGTGCCCAGCCAACAGACCGAGTTTTTGGGTCTGCATCTGGACTCAGTGTCCATGGAAGCGACCCTATCGACACAAAGAGTTTCCTCATTAGAGCGGTGTCTCTCCCTATTCAGGTTGAGAGAAACAGTCAGCATGGAGCTCTGTCAGCGCATGCTGGGGTTGATGGCTGCCGCCTCGCAAGCCCTTCCTTTGGGCTTACTACACCAGAGACCTCTGCAGGCCTGGTTCAATGCCTTCGCGTTGCACCCGCGGAGAGACAAGCACCGCAGGTTGAGGGTATCCCGAACCTGCTGGGAAGCATTACGCTGGTGGAAAGTTCAGTCGAACATCCGCCAGGGCGTGCACTTGGGTCCCATCTTCCGAAGGGAAGTTATCACAACCGACGCTTCCAACCAAGGTTGGGGAGCAGTCTGGAACGGGACAGGGACCCGTGGAGTGTGGTCAGGACCCTGGAGGTCAGCCCACATCAACGCTCTGGAACTCAGAGCAGTGGACCTCGCCCTTCAGCACTTCTTGCCAGTGCTTCTAGACAAGCACGTGTTAGTGCGGTCAGACAACACCACAGTAGTGGCGTATATCAATCGCCAGGGCGGATTGCGGTCCCCCGGTCTTCACCGGATGGTAACGCGGCTGTTGCTCTGGGCTCAACCGCGTTTAGCCTCTCTGCGTGCAGTTCATCTGCCGGGCAGAGTCAATTACGCAGCGGATCTCCTGTCCAGAGGAGGTCCTCTTGCGGGCGAATGGCGTCTTCACCCTCGGGTGGTAGAGCGCATTTGGGACTGGTTCGGCACAGCGCAAGTCGATCTCTTCGCTTCGCGAGAGACCACGCACTGCCCCCTATGGTTCTCGGTGAAGGACCTCGACAGCCCCCTAGGAGTCGATGCACTGGCTCACGAATGGCCGCCAGGGCTCCTGTACGCATTTCCACCGATTTCGATGCTCCCCGCCTTCTTGGAGAAGGTCAGGGTAGAGCAAGCGACAGTGATCCTGATCGCTCCTCGGTGGCCTCGGAGGATATGGTTCCCGAGTCTAGTGCAGTTGTTGCACGGTCGCCCGAGGGAGCTCCCTCTGCGAGCGGACCTGTTGTCCCAAGCCCAAGGAGGGCTATGGCATCCGAACCCCAAGCTCATGCAGCTATGGGCTTGGCCCCTGAGCGGGAGCGCCTGTCAGCCTTAGGGCTTTCGACGGCGGTTATATCCACTATTCAGAGTGCGAGAGCGCCCTCTACTCGGTCGCAATATGCGTATAAGTGGCAATTATTTCAGAGTTGGTGTCTGGCTGAGGGCCATGACCCGGTCTCCTGCCCTATGGCAGTGATATTACAGTTTCTGCAGAAGCTGTTAGATGAGGGTAAGTCTCCCTCTACACTTAAAGTGTATTTGGCCGCTATTTCGGCTTGCCATGTACGCATTGACGGGTTATCACCTGGTTGCCATTTTTTGGCATCTCAGTTTCTGAAAGGCGCAAGACGCTTGCGGCCTCCAAGAACGACCAGTTTACCGTCGTGGAGCCTTGATGTGGTGCTAGAAGCCCTTGCCAAGGCACCGTTTGAGCCTCTCCACAGCGTGGATATGAAGCTCATATCTATTAAGACTGCGTTTCTGCTGGCTGTGGTATCAGCAAAATGCGTGAGCGAGTTACATGCACTTTCAGTGCATCCTTCTTGTACTCGTTTTGCAGGAGACGGTTCTAAGGTCTCCATGCGCCCTAATCCGGCCTTTTTACCAAAGGTTATATCCCCGTTCCACATGAACCAGTCAGTCGAGTTGATGGCGTTCCATCCTCCTCCTTTTTCTTCCCCAGAGGAAGAGCGGTTACACATGCTCTGCCCTGTGAGGGCATTGAGGTGTTATATTGACCGTACAAAGACTGTGAGGCAGACAGAACAGTTGTTCATATGCCATGGTTCTAGATCTTTGGGTCAGCCGCTGTCTAAACAGCGCCTTTCCCACTGGATAGTGGATACTATTAAATTAGCGTATGAATCTGCAGGCCTTCCACCACCAGGGCAGTTGAAGGCGCATTCTACCAGGGGTATGGCGACATCCTGGGCCCTCTTTCGAGGGGTGCCGGTGTCTGATATTTGCGCGGCAGCCAGTTGGGCTACGCCGCATACTTTCATGAGGTTTTACAGGTTAAATGTACTGGAATCCTCTGCTCCGTCATTTGGAGCATCTGTGTTGCACTCTATGACGCCTCAGGTTGCGGACGTCTAGAGTGGTTGATAATATGGTGTGACTATTCCACCTTGGGACAGGTGTCATTGCGAGCATAGACGCTGAGGCGCAGCTCCGCATATGTGTAGATGTACTGCCTACGCAGTTGCGTTATGACGTAAGGCTGTCCTACTGCCGAGAATCCTCCCTCGCGACGGCTTGGGTACACTGTTCCCATACCTTGATGGTTATTTTCGACTTGAAAGGGAACGATAGGTTGCGGATGCAACCCCGGTTCCCTGAAAGAGAAAATAACCATCAAGCCGCGAGGTCGCTCTGGAGGCCTTCACGGCCTGAAGGGCAAAAGAGGAAGTGACTCTCCGCGCGCTGCGTATAGTAAGCTCCCAGGGGGGCGGGCTTACACGGCAGCTTGCGCGGAGGCAGCTTTGACATAAAGCTCAGCCAATCCCTACTGCCTGACGGCAATGTCCCATACCTTGATGGTTATTTTCGACTTGAAAGGGAACCGGGGTTGCATCCGCAACCTATCGTTTTTCTTTGTGTTTGTGTTTTTCTTTGTGTTTGTGTTTCTTGATTTGTGTTTGTTTTTCTTTTTGTGTTTGTTTTTCTTTTTGTGTGTTTGTGTTTTTCTTTGTGTTTGTGTTTTTCTTTGTGTTTGTGTTTCTTGATTTGTGTTTGTTTTTCTTTGTGTTTGTGTTTCTTGATTTGTGTTTGTTTTTCTTTTTGTGTTTGTTTTTCTTTTTGTGTGTTTGTGTTTTTCTTTTGTGTTTGTGTTTCTTGATTTGTGTTTGTTTTTCTTTTTGTGTTTGTTTTTCTTTTTGTGTGTTTGTGTTTTTCTTTTGTGTTTGTGTTTCTTGATTTGTGTTTGTGTTTTTCTTTGTGTTTGTGTTTCTTGATTTGTGTTTGTTTTTCTTTTTGTGTTTGTTTTTCTTTTTGTGTGTTTGTGTTTTTCTTTGTGTTTGTGTTTCTTGATTTGTGTTTGTGTTTTTCTTTGTGTTTGTGTTTCTTGATTTGTGTTTGTGTTTTTCTTTGGTTTGTGTTTCTTGATTTGTGTTTGTGTTTCTTGATTTGTGTTTGTGTTTTTCTTTGTGTTTGTGTTTCTTGATTTGTGTTTGTGTTTGTGTTTCTTGATTTGTGTTTGTGTTTTTCTTTGTGTTTGTGTTTTTCTTTCTGTGTTTGTGTTTCTTGATTTGTGTTTGTGTTTCTTGATTTGTGTTTGTGTTTTTCTTTGTGTTTGTGTTTCTTGATTTGTGTTTGTTTTTCTTTTTGTGTTTGTTTTTCTTTTTGTGTGTTTGTGTTTTTCTTTGTGTTTGTGTTTTTCTTTGTGTTTGTGTTTCTTGATTTGTGTTTGTTTTTCTTTGTGTTTGTGTTTCTTGATTTGTGTTTGTTTTTCTTTTTGTGTTTGTTTTTCTTTTTGTGTGTTTGTGTTTTTCTTTGTGTTTGTGTTTTTCTTTGTGTTTGTGTTTCTTGATTTGTGTTTGTTTTTCTTTGTGTTTGTGTTTCTTGATTTGTGTTTGTTTTTGTTTTTGTGTTTGTTTTTCTTTTTGTGTGTTTGTGTTTTTCTTTTGTGTTTGTGTTTCTTGATTTGTGTTTGTTTTTCTTTTTGTGTTTGTTTTTCTTTTTGTGTGTTTGTGTTTTTCTTTTGTGTTTGTGTTTCTTGATTTGTGTTTGTTTTTCTTTTTGTGTTTGTTTTTCTTTTTGTGTGTTTGTGTTTTTCTTTTGTGTTTGTGTTTCTTGATTTGTGTTTGTGTTTTTCTTTGTGTTTGTGTTTCTTGATTTGTGTTTGTTTTTCTTTTTGTGTTTGTTTTTCTTTTTGTGTGTTTGTGTTTTTCTTTGTGTTTGTGTTTTTCTTTGTGTTTGTGTTTCTTGATTTGTGTTTGTGTTTGTGTTTCTTGATTTGTGTTTGTGTTTTTCTTTGTGTTTGTGTTTCTTGATTTGTGTTTGTGTTTGTGTTTCTTGATTTGTGTTTGTGTTTTTCTTTGTGTTTGTGTTTTTCTTTCTGTGTTTGTGTTTCTTGATTTGTGTTTGTGTTTCTTGATTTGTGTTTGTGTTTTTCTTTTTGTGTTTGTGTTTCTTGATTTGTGTTTGTGTTTTTCTTTTTGTGTTTGTGTTTCTTGATTTGTGTTTGTGTTTTTCTTTCTGTGTTTGTGTTTTGCACTTCAGAGCCACCGTAGGTGAGGAGATTGATGGCTAACTCAGCCCCCCCGGAATTTCAAAACTCAGCGCCTATGGTCCCGACACGTCTGTAGCGTGTTTTGGTCACGTTTAGGTATGTCTTGCCAGGGAAGAATTGAGATAGGCCTACCGCAGGCGTACAAGAATGTGGGTTAACTTTAAAGCAGCCGATGACATTTAAAATCCATGTTTTTTTACTACTCGGAAGAGCAAGGCGAGTGCTTCCACCAGGATATACTGGACTTTGAACGCCGCTACCAAGGACAGTATAACGAGAACATGATGGGAGACTACATTTGGGGGCTGATTCGTGAAAGTGATTTACAGTATAATCGTAAATCTCGAAAAACTACTCACTTCTAAATCTTTTGTAGTCATTTTTGTATTACTTTAGTATAAATACATGTTAATTTGGATTCATATGTTGTTTTTTTCTGACTTTATGTGAACGAAAAGACACAAATTCGCCCGTTTTCTCATTGGAAATAGGTACATTTCAAAATATCACTGTCCTGGTCACAAAAGCAAAGTCTGTGGGGAATAATAGCCATTTTCTATACTTTTGAGGCATAAGCAATTAGGAAATAACACTTACTACCCAGGAACAAAAATTGTGTTACATATTCATGAGATACGCCTTTTTTTTTTTTTTTTTTTTTTTTTTTTTATCGGCTTGTCTCGGCTCCTGTCGCTCCCACTCGGCCATTGAATGGTTTTCTCGGCTTTTTCCGGAGAAAAAAAACACTAGAAACCCGTTTTTTGCGTTTTTTTTGATGATGTCGGACAGGGTCCGACAATGGACCGCAAAGGGTTAAGCATTTAAAATATTAAATTATATATGTGGAATAGCCTAGTTCTTTGCAAAGATTCAATTGATTACAGGTAAAGTAATCAATAAGTGTTATCGCAACCTTGTCGTGTATATTGAATGCGTTTTATTGTCTGAAATCTCCTGAAATAAACCATTTCTATGAAACTTTCAACCTTTGTGTGGATCGATTTCTTTCAACCAATGGCTTTGTTGGGGATATTTGATCACTGTTTGTAAAACGTACTGGAATTTTCTGGGCCCTGTAATACTTAAGCTAATCTATTGCTAGTTATGATGGTTTTTCTATTTTGCCACTCGTGAAGTAAGTTGGAAATGAAGTTCTATTAATTAACACCAGTATGCTACTGTGGGTTGTAGTATCTTCATTATACCACTGGAGGGCACTTAAACAACAACAAAAAAAACTACTGTTTTTTTGGGTTTTTTTGGGATAGCTAACAAAATGTATTAATGCTTTTCAAAGATGGATGTTCTGGGGAGCCACTGTGTCTCTGCTGCTTTCTATTCCTACTGAGCTCTTAATTAACAATTTGCCTAATCAGAGCTTTTGAGAGTTGGGAGAGATTTCAAGTTCGTTATACAATTTTATACATGACTTGAAATTTCGATTTAAAAAAAAAAAAAAAGTAATTAAGCAAATTATTATTTCAATGAAGTAATTGAGAGCTTGGTTGGATGAAAAAACCAGCAGACAAATGGGGCCTGATTTTCCAAAGTTGGTAAAGGATTTCTTCGTGAGCAGTAGTACATGTGCTTATTAGAGTTACTGTATCATACTTGTGACTTATCTACTCAAACATGTTTGTAAAAAGCCCCCATAAATGATCATAATTTGAAAAAAGGCTCTACTTAACAAATTAAATTGCAACTGCTGGTCTTACTCATGAGTAAGTGTTTTACCAACTTTGGAAAATCAGGCCCATTGGATCTTACCAGGACCGGATGTTGATTTAGAGAGACCTTCAGAACCTGTAGGATTGAGGCTCTCCAGGACCAGGGTTGGCTATTGCTGGTCTGACATTCTCAGTTCTTCTCAGCCCTGGTCCTGGGGCCTCCTGTGTCTGCTGGTTTTGTGTTCCAACCAAGCAGCTCTCAGTGACTTCATTAAACTAAAAATGTGCTTAATTAGCCTAGACTTCATCTGGTTTAACTTTACAAGTTCCTTATACAATTTTATACTTAACTTGAAATATCCAACTGTTGAAAATAATTTTTAAAGCTCCGATTGGGCAAACTGTTAGTTAAATTAAGGATTCAGTTGGAATTACAGTGAAGGCTGCGTGTGACACCACAGCATGGTAACCAAACCATCTCATTCACTACAAACCAACTTTCACTCACACAGTCTCTCACACACACACTTTCCCAAATGAAAAGGGACGACAGTTTGAATGCAGGCGTTTATTAAGCAAATGAACCCGTAGTACAGCAAGTACAAGAGTGTAGGAGCCAGACTGTAACCTAAACTGCAGTGTGGCAGAGTGAAGGCAGGACTGCGGCTCTTCACTCAAAGCAGAAACTGCGCATTGCACTTCTTTATTGGCTGCCTCTGCAGAAAAAACAAAAAATAGTATTAGAAATCAAATAACGCCCAACACACAATACACATGGCTGGTTTTCTGACGACTTTTCTCCTCTCCTTTAACAACTGAAGCGATGCCTCTTAACTCTCCGTTGCCTTTTTCTGTGACACAATTAAATGGACTTCAGCATCTAAACGTTACTTTGTTTCACTTTAATTTAAAAGCAGAACAAAGAAACTGAAACAAAACATTTCAACACTGCTGGAAAAACACTGCAATCGCCACTCTGCATAAACTGATATTACAAAAAAGCACAATGTTTGGGGCTCTGGAAGTGCAGCAGGGTGCTATAGCCCTATAGCCTGGAGATCACTGCTTCCAAACCAGGCTCTGCTATTGCCGACTATGGTCAGGAGTTCCCAGGGGCAGTGCATAATTGGCCCGAGCGCTGCCCAGGTGGGGAGGGTTTAAGTCGGCAGGGTAATTCTTCTCACCACTGCGCACCAGTGACTCCTGTGGCAGCCAGGCACCTGCCTGCGGGTTGGCTGGGTTGTCGGTGGAACAGAGTTTCCTCCTATGGCGCGACAGGTCTGGTTGGCTTTGCTGTCGGCTTGCAGTGTGAAAAGAGAAGGTCGGCTGACAGCATGCGTTTTGGAGTACGTGCGTTCTTTCTTTCCCAAGTCAATATGGGATTTGCAGCGGTGAGACAAGGTATTAAAATCAATTGGATATTCCAAATTGAGAGAAAATGGGAGTAAAGAATAACTGGCGATTCTAAATTTTAAAAAAGCGCAGTATTTTAATAACAGCAACATTTTTAATGACAATTGTATAAGATTGTAATAAATTGTGTTCTAACAAGACTTTTGTTTCTCGGTTGTAATTGAGATACACCCAGGATTGAAAGGAGAAAAGTCATCGGAAATAACACCCAAAACCAGAAACCCTACCTACAGCCCCCCCAATTAGATTTGTTATTTTCTTAAGTGTTTTAATTGATATTATTTGAATACTTGCAAAATCTAAAATGGGCCACTCAAAAAAAAACAAACAAAAAAAAAATGTCAAGCAGCAGTTATGGAATAATTTAATAGACTGATTGATGTGTCTTTTGTAAGAAGTTAAAGTAACTGTTAAACATGAATGTGACGGTGTGTGTGTGTGTGTGTGTGTGTGTGTGTGTGTGTGTGTGTGTGTGTGTGTGTGAGTGTGTGTGTGTGTGTGTGTGTGTGTGTGTGTGTGTGTGTGAGTGTGTGTGTGTGTGTGTGTGAGTGTGTGTGTGTGTGTGCGTGCGTGCGTGCGTGCGTGTGTGTGTGTGTGTGTGTGTGTGTGTGTGTGTGAGTGTGTGTGTGTGTGTGTGTGAGTGTGTGTGTGTGTGTGCGTGCGTGTGTGTGTGTGTGTGTGTGAGTATGTTTGAGTGTGAGATTGTCTTGTTATTGACGTGTGGATGTTTGTGTGTTAATAGTTCACGTTCGGAATCTGGGGGTTTGTGCACAGGGTGGGAGGAAGGTACACTGTTTGAGAGAGGGTTGTGAAGTATTGTGTTAGAGAGGTGTGTTATTGTTATTTGTATTGTATATATAAATATACTTAAAATGACCAGTTCACCTCTGGGTCTGTCCCAATGAAGAACTAGGAATTTCTGTAAAGTGACAGTTTGGCACATTATGAGCCATTTTCTGATGATACATTAATAGTGAAAAACTAAGACATTCAGTTGCAATATTAAATAGGTTAGCAATTAAATAATATGATGTTAATTGCGCAAATGACTAAATCAGAGAAAACAGAATTAAAATACAACTTACACTTCTTCAAACCTTTTACAGTGAAGAAATAAAAACAGAAGATTGAATTAGTTTACAAACCACTTCTGAGATGCTTTGCATGAGGTCTTTATAACAGAGATATCAATATAGTTAAAGGCAGGGGCTAGTGAAATGAAGAATAGTTACCCTACTCCTGCATGCAGCGTGGCTAATAAAAGCTGATTGCATTGTACAGTACAGTCTTATTTCTATCATTTTACACATGGATTTGCTTGCTGCACATTACATGTAAATTGCCTGACACTTTGGAATTGATTTTGTAGTACATTATATTATATATTATATCAGGCACTGATAATATATAATATAATATATAATGATAATATATAATATACGGTGTCATTTTTACACACTTTTTTTTCGCTGTTCCCAATTAACATAAATAAGTGGAGAAAACATATTAACACTAATCTGAACACTAGAACCACTGCGTTTATACAACCAGATTTAAAAACACATTGTAATGGAATGAAACCAATCAGATTGAAGTTATTCACGCGCATCATAGATCTCCACAAACAAAACCAAAAAGTGCAGTATAACAAAGCATGTACAAGCAAACGAAACTGCGTTTGTATATGTCCATTCTGTCATAAACGCATTAGTACAGATCTATTAAAATCGAAATGACACACACAAATACACTTTTAAACAGAATGGGGTTTACAAACACAACAGCAAATACCTGCTTGTAACGCTGCCTTTACTCCATTTGCTACCACTGCACTCACTGACTTCAGCTTTGCACTTTTCTTCTGTTAAGTTCTATGACTAGTTGCAAAATATAATTTCTTGAAGTATAAAGGAATATACTGTACTTGAGATTGAGAATAGTGTTGATAGGTGCGAGATCAAAATACACAAAACACACAATGCCATCTACCTGCATGCAAACCTATGCCCTTTCGATTATGTCTGTATTGTAGCAGTGGAGTTGTACTATAACATGTGTGCTTTTTTTAACATAAATGCGTAAATACAGACATAATCGAAAGGACATACATTTGGACACAGGTATGGTATACTGTTTATTGTGCTTTAAATGTAATCATTTCAATAAATTACTTTCACAGTGCTGATTAATAAATAAAATATAAAAAAATAGATTGAAAAAGCACCGTTCAGAATCCTTTATATAAATCAGGAGAATTCATTGAACACTTACTGGCATGGTGAATACACTTGACTAAAATGAGTTGAAACAAAAAAAAAAAAAATTTGGACGATGAGAATCACACATGGGAATTCAAAAAGGGGCGTGTTTCAGTGTAAAGTACACATTCGAGATATCCATTCGAGTGCATTCTCCTAGTGGAATTTGAAATGGAAGCCTATGGAGTGAGAGTACTGACAAAAAGATTTGAATGCGTAAAAATATGTTCTATGAATCAAAAAATATGAGTACACAATAAAAATAAATAAGACTACGAATCAAAAAACATGACCTACGAATCAAAAAACATGACCTACGAATCAAAAAACATGACCTACGAATCAAAAAACATGACCTACGAATCAAAAAACATGACCTACGAATCAAAAGCATCCTCATCGATTGTTCCCACCATCAACAATCTAAGCCTGTGACCTCTGGGATGTTTTTGTGACTGATTTCACGCTCCATTCAGACTCGCTGCTTTTCTGATTCGTAGTCGTAGCGGCTTTTGATTCGTAACCATATTTTTTTTATTCATAGTCGTATTTTTTTAATCATACTCATAGTTACGAGTACAAAATATTTTTCCGTATCCAAATCTTTTTGACTGTAATCTCACTCCATGGAAACCTGTTTGAACAACCTCGAATACACATTGAATGTCAACATTGCCAAGCTGGATTCAATGAAGTGCTCTTTGCAAGTTTAAATTGAGGTGGTAACAACAGGTTTTTCTTCTGTTTAAGTGCTCTCTTTTTATTAATCTTGCATTCCTTATTTAGATTATTTCGATTTCTGCATCGTAAAAACTGATATTAGGATTAGATACTCTTTTATAATAAGTTTAGGCTTATTGGGAGATATGAGGTTTTGACATCCATTTTCACCTCTGATTTATTACAGTAAACAGTTTTGAGCCTTTCCTGAAAAATTCATTGATTTGACACAAGGATTTGTCACGACATCGATGCTAGTCTTTGGGCGTTCATATGCATTCGTTTTGGTGCTAAATACCATACCTGCAATTTTAATCCCTGTGGGATATTTTTGATCACATCATCATGATTTATGCAGCTGCAAAATCTGCTCTCCATGAGCGGCCATTTTGAGATAGTGTTTTGTAAACAAATAGGGCACACTACCTTCAAAAATCAAAACAAGATGTGTATTGTTCTGTTCCTGAATAAGTCCACATGGAGCTGTTTACTGTGTGAATCTGGACTGAAGAATTTGTTGTTGGAAAAACTCGAGCCAGCCAATTCAATGCAGAGAACTCAGTGTTGCAGAGCACAATCAGCTCATTCTATTCAGTAGTTCAGGAAGAGAAAACTACAGAAGCAGTTTGTATTCTTTAAAAAATGATTTTCTTACCGGCTTTCTTCTAACCTTTTGCTGTATTGGGAGTGGGGGGGTGGGGAGGGGAATAAACAGAAGATAGATATCAGTCTCAGCAGATTAATTGAGTATTGTGGTAGCAACACTGTTAGGATCTGTAACAGTAAACTCCCAATTCAATTCCATACAGGGAGTTCTGATTCATAAACTAAAACGGCTAGTCAGCATGGTGGCTTGTTATTGCTGTAGGAAACAAGTCAAAAAAACAAGTTGTTATTGCTGTAGCTTGTTATTGCTGTAGGAAACAAGTCAAAATTCAAGCAGTTTGTTTATCTATGTGGGATATTTTGTACGGTGGCCCTGAAGTGCAAAACACAAACACAAAAATAAAAATGCACACAGAAAAAGACATTTAATTACTATTATTGCCATAGAAATCTTGTCACGCCCCCAGTCTGATTGTTGTTAAAGCGCAGGAAGTTTTCAAGAATTTGTTTTCTTATTTTTCTTGTATTAAGTTTTGATTTAGTTTTGTCAAATATTAATTGTGACGTTAAATATCAGCCTACTTTTTAAAATATTTTTATTTTACAGGTTTAAAAGTAGACAAAACTAAATAAATATAGAATACAAGAAAAATAAGAAAACAAATTGGGTGTGATCACGGCGACTATTCTGAGCAGGTTCTACGCTTGCTCTTAATTGTATGATTCTTGAAATGTATATTTTGTAAATGATTGTAAGTCGCCATGGGTCTGCTAATAAATAAATAATAATAATACGCAAATCTGTCCAACATTGCCTCCACAAAATTTGCTCCCCATTTTGAGCTGCCGTTTTGAAAAAGAATGGGGCACTGCCTTAAAAATCAAAACAAGACAGTATTGTGCTGTTCTTAAAGAAGTCCACATGGAGCTCTTTACTGTGTGAATCTGGATTGAAGAATTTGTTGTTGGAAATACTCGAGCCAGCCAATTCAATGCAGAGAACTCAGTGTTGCAGAGCACAATCAGCTCATTCTATTCAGTAGTTCAGGAAGAGAAAACTACAGAAGCAGTTTGTATTCTTTAAAAAATGATTTTCTTACCGATTTCCTTAAAACCTTTTGCTGTATTGGGGGAGGGTAGTGGGGGGTGGGGAGGGGAATAAACAGAAGATAGATATCAGTCTCAGCAGATGAATTGAGTATTGTGGTAGTAGCACTCTTAGGATCTGTAACAGTAAACTCCCAATTCAATTCCATACAGGGAGGTCTGATTCATAAAACTAAACAAAAAAATTCTAAACAGTAGCACCTAGTGCAGCTTGCTTTGAACATGTGTAGCCTGCTTTACTCTGAAGTGTGTGTTCTGGTAACATGCATGTTATTAAGGATTTAAAAATATATTTAAACAACAAGACTGACGTGTTTAATATCTGTTGTGTAATAGTTCTTAAACATTGCGGTTTCTAGATAACTGTCTACACTGTGCAGAATGTGCTGAAGTCTCTGTTGTATATTTTGTTTACTCTCCAGATCAAGCCCATACGGAAATGAAATATATTGCAATATATTGGAAAAAATATGTAGTCATGTTTTTTGATTTGTAAGTATAAATACAAGTACCCAATATTTTTACACACACACATGTCTTTGACAGTAATCTCACTCCATAGAAACTGGAGAATCGCTGTTTGAACATCCTCGAATACACATATATGTCTTCTTGAGAATCGTAAATAGAATACATTTGATAATCACATTAATTCTCCATGAATGTCCCTCTGGAACATGTGAGAATAGAACCCCTTGAATGTCAACATTGCCAAGCTGGATTCAATGAAGTGCTCTTTGCAAGTTTAAATTGAGGTGGTAACAACAGGTTTTTCTTCTGTTTAAGTGCTCTCTCTTTATTAATCTTGCATTCCTTATTTAGATTATTTCGATTTCTGCATCGTAAAAACTGATATTAGGATTAGATACTCTTTTATAACAAGTTTAGGCTTATTGGGAGATACAAGGTTTTGACATCCATTTTCACCTCTGATTTATTACAGTAAACAGTTTTGAGCCTTTCCTGAAAAATTCATTGATTTGACACAAGGATTTGTCACGACATCAGCGCTAGTCATTGTGCCTTCATATGCATTCGTTTTGGTGCTAAGTACCATACCTGCAATTTTAACCTTCATTGTTAGCACTCTGACAAGTTCTTACATTTTAACAGTTTGTTTGTCTCTGTGGGATATTTTTTGATCACATCATCATGACTTATGCAGCTGCACAAAATTTGCTCTCCATGAGCAGCCATTTTGAGGTAGTGTTTTGAAAAAGAATAGGGCACACTACCTTCAAAAATCAAAACAAGACATGTATTGTTCTGTTCTTGAATAAGTCAGCATGGAGCTGTTTACTGTGTGAATCTGGACTGAAGAATTTGTTGTTGGAAATACTCGAGCCAGCCAATTCAATGCAGAGAACTCAGTGTTGCAGAGCACAATCAGCTCATTCTATTCAGTAGTTCAGGAAGAGAAAACTACAGAAGCAGTTTGTATTCTTTAAAAAATGATTTTCTTACCGATTTCCTTAAAACCTCTTGCTGTATTGGGGGAGGGTAGTGGGGGGGTGGGGAGGGGAATAAACAGAAGATAGATATCAGTCTCAGCAGATGAATTGAGTATTGTGGTAGTAGCACTCTTAGGATCTGTAACAGTAAACTCCCAATTCAATTCCATACAGGGAGGTCTGATTCATAAAACTAAAACTAAAAAATCCTAAACAGTAGCACCTAGTGCAGCTTGCTTTGAACATGTGTAGCCTGCTTTACTCTGAAGTGTGTGTTCTGGTAACATGCATTTTATTAAGGATTTAAAAATATATTTAAACAACAAGACTGACGTGTTTCATATCAGCTTCCCTCACCTCACTTGCGACATTCTCTTGAATAAGCTGTCGAATTGTATCTATAACTGTATTACAGTTGTATGCAAAAGTTTGGGCACCCCTGGAAAAAATGTATGTCACAATGAATCTTTCAGTGAACAGAAGTTGACCTGACCTGATATTTTTCTTGGTCTTCCAGATCTTGCCTTGACTTTAACCGTTCCATTTAACTTCCATTTCTTGACAATGTTTCTGACAGTTGAAATTGCTAGCTGGAAGCGTTGAGAGAGTTTTTTATAGCCTTCTCCTGTTTTGTGAAAGTCAATTATCTGCATTTTCACGTCCTCAGACATCTGCTTAGAGGAGCCCATGGTTGTTGAAACCAGGCAGGACAACCATCACAGTCTGACTGATTAGAAGGTATGAAGTTACTTCAGAGTAATAGTTCAACACTGGAATTGACTTCACCTGACTAACTGAAGCCCTAATGAGTGAATCAACCTTTCTGGCCCTTAGTAATCATCTAATTAAGAATGGTCCAAAAGGGTGCCCAAACTTTTGCACGCGTCATGTTCACTTTTGTTTATTATTTTGAATCTGTAATAAATGCAAATAAATAGTAATCCTGTATTAAAATTTGCAGAAAGGTGTCATGTTTAACTTTGTACCATGTAGAGGTCAGGTCAATTTCTGTTCACTGAAAGATTCATTGTAACTTACATTTTTGCCAGGGGTGCCCAAACTTTTGCATACAACTGTAACTGTTGTTTTAGAGAGCAAAGTTATTAACGATCCTCTACCCTTTCCTCCTGAGGAATGCAACATCTTGCTTTTTTCTATGCAATCATTTTCTTGAGCGGATGTTTTCTCTTCACTAGGCCCAGGAATATTCTGACTCGGTGGACCATGAGGACAACAGAACAAATCAGTAATTTTTTTATATTTTTCGGCATTGGCTTCTAGTCTTTTGTTTTTTTTCTCTGATTTTCTCAGCTCCCCCGTTTCGTTTTTTGTGGAGTTTATTCTCAATATTTGTGACAGTGTTCAAAGTTATCAGTTGAGTTGTTTTTATCAGCCGACGTCGCACATTTGTTTATAACGGAAATCTGCACTCTGCCATCATTAAACTATTTAACTATTTAAATGATAGTAGGCTACTAACAGTACATGATAAAATGACGCTTGATCTGGATAGTAAACAAAATATACAGCAGAGACTTCAGCACATCCTGCACAGTGTAGACAGTTATCTAGATACCAGAATGTTTAAGAACTATTACACAACAGATATGAAACACGTTAGTCTTGTTGTTTAAATATATTTTTAAATCCTTAATATAATGCATGTTACCAGAACACACACTTCAGAGTAAAGCAGGCTGCACTAGGCCTGCCTCAGTTCATTTTGCACCCATCCTGGAATCACCCCCTATATTCTGTAGTTCAGGAAGAGAAAACTAGGACAAGCAGTTGTATAAGGGCAGCAGTGTAGAGTAGTGGTCAGGGCTCTGGACTCTTGACCAGAGAGCCATGGGTTCAATCCCAGGTGGGGGACACTACTGCTGTACCCTTGAGCAAGCAGGTACTTTACCTAAGGCATGTTTACACTGGTCTGTATCCATCTCATCCTGGGCTTCTAGAAAACATGTTTCAATTTTGTTTTATTGGAAAATGTGTTACCCCCATTTTCTTACTGATTTTGTTTTGTTTTTTTTAAGAACCTGTCTCACCGCTGCAACACCCACAGGGAGAGGCAAAGACAAGCACACTTTAGCAAGCGTCCTCCGAAACGTGATTCAAGCGGTCAGGCCTCCCCCTTCTCTTTCACACTTTAAGCCAACAGTGAAGCCAACCAGACCTGTCGCATCGAAGGACTAACGCAGATCCGGTGAGACTTGAGCCCTCAGTAAATAAAAACACACTGAACTCACCAAGTCCTCTCTTCACACCATCAATAGCCTCCTGTTGGGACAGAGTCTCATCCTGGATGCTTCTTGCCTCTGAGAGAGAGAGAGAGAGAGAGAGAGAGAGAGAGAGAGAGAGAGAGAGAGAGAGAGAGATGGTCTGTATCCATCTCATCCTGGGCTTCTAGAAAACATGTTTCAATTTTGTTTTATTGGAAAATGTGTTACCCCCATTTTCTTACTGATTTTGTTTTGTTTTTTTAAGAACCTGTCTCACCGCTGCAACACCCACAGGGAGAGGCAAAGACCAGCACACTTTAGCAAGCGTCCTCCGAAACATGATTCAAGCGGTCAGGCCTCCCCCTTCTCTTTCACACTTTAAGCCAACAGTGACGCCAACCAGACCTGTCGCATCGAAGGACTAACGCAGATCCGGTGAGACTTGAGCCCTCAGTAAATAAAAACACACTGAACTCACCATATCCTCTCTTCACACCATCAATAGCCTCCTGTTGGGACAGAGTCTCATCCTGGATGCTTCTTGCCTCTGAGAGAGAGAGAGAGAGAGAAAGAGAGAGAGAGAGAGAGAGAGAGAGAGAGAGAGAAAGAAAGAAAGAGAGAGAGAGAGAGAGTCATGATGCACAATGATAGTACAAGATATGTAATTATGTAATTTAACCTTTAACCTTCCAACCTTCCCCTTATTTTTTAATTTCCATGTCAAAAATTACACTTTTTTCAGATGTTTCATTCTTAGCCCCAAAGTAAACAAGTAGCCCCCAGTGTGTGAGTGTCTCAGTGTGTGTGTGTGTGTGTCTCAGTGTGTGTGTGTGTCTCAGTGTGTGTGTGTGTGTCTCAGTGTGTGTGTGTCTCAGTCACTTCAAGTCATACAAAGAGCATTTCAAGTGGAGCGATAAAGTGGAGCGAAGCGATCAAAAAAAGGCGCCAAGTTAGAAGCAAGAATTATGTGAATCTTGGGCCCCAGCACCTTTCCAAGTGTGCCTATTTGCTTGATGCTTGACAAGATTGGCCTGATTGCTTCTCCTAACTTGTTCTTTTGTGTTTGATATCACCCCTTTAAACGGCTGTTGCGTTTTTCTAACTTGTTTTTTTACATTTTTGTCATGGGATATAATAATAATAAAGCATTACATTACACAGTTACAGGACGACCATTAATTAAGGTTTAAATGGAGGGAGACAAATGGAAAATCTAAACCCAAAATGCTGGGGTCAAATGATGCAGCAAATATAATGTATGCCACCAGTGTACTGTTTCAATTCAAATGCAGTGAACTCACCCAGTTCCTGTTTCAGCTCTGACCCAAAGGCCATAGCTTCCTGGTCGGACAGGCTTTCATCCTGGATGCTTCTTGCCTCTGCGACAGAGAGAGGGAGGCATTACAGATTATGGTACACTGATGCTACATGACAGCACTATCATAGTAAAAGAAATAGTACCATAGTACAGTGTTGGAACTAGTGCACAGGACATTGATAGTAGTGCAGTGGTGTCCAATCTTGGTCCTGGAGAGCCCCCCAATCCTATGTAATACAGTGTGTCTCCAATCCTAAATTACTTAATTGGATCAATAATTAGTTCACTTAAGTAATTTAGGGCACAGCTGGAACAAAAGCCAGGAGGGACACCAGCCCTCCATTGGACATCACTGTAGTACAGGACGTGTATATTTATCATAGCATTGTGCATTAACACTGGCCCTTGTTCCTAATCCAGTTCATGTGTATGGGTCACTTGTATAAGGGCAGCCCCTTTAAAAGAAAGGATGTTTTAAAGCCGATAGAGAAATGCAGAGGTGTGAAAAAGTCCTTACCTGGGGCCAGCAGCACGGCAGAGACGATCACAAAGAGCAGGCAGAGGGTCTTCATTGTGGATGCAGCAGGTAGAAGGTTCTGAGCTTCTGTGTTGATCCTCTCAGTAACACCCTGGGTATTTATGCTAGTTGGCATTCAAATTCACTGCTGTAACTCCCTTATCTTTTTGGCAAGAGGACTGAGTTTTATTGCACAAATATCTTGGTAATCTGTAGTGCACAATGAATGACTTCTTTTTTTGTGATCAAATGTATGAATGACTATTCTTGAAACCTATCTGTACTTGAATATTGAATACTGATAGGGATTCAGAGTCATATCAATTCTATAAAAGGATAATTTAGAACTATATATAATTTATATATGACACCTTTCTTGGCGTAGTCGGCAATAATTCAGTGTAAATGAATTCAGATAAATAAAGAAATCTTGCAGAGTGACTGCGTACAACTACAAAACTCGATAAGTAAATAAAGTGTTGAAAAAATAAGCAAATGTGTACATTTTTTATTTTTTGATCACGTAGCTGGCTACGCTGCATTGCTCTCGGTGCGATGGAAAATAAGTTGCAGGACAGTATTTCTTTTTTGGTTACCAATTGCTTGATAGTATAGTATTTTATTTTTCCTTTTTAAAAGAGTATAAAGCTGCATGATTTTAATGAAAAAGTTTTTGCCCGCTGAATTGAGCACATCATGCAAAGCATGAGGAGGCAGCTGTGTTCCCCAGGGAACTCCATAGGCACGCATTGCAGAACGAAGTAAAATAAAAAAAAAAAGTGCCTGGTAAATTATAAAGCAGTTGTAGATCTTGGAATGTGCAGAGATAGTTGTCTTTAGTAAAATTCCCCAAAGTATGTATCCCCTTATTACTCCACTGAGGAAAAACAAAAGGGCGGCCGTCTGACTGAAGCGCAGTATTGTGAAGAATAGGTGAATGGATATGCCATTTTTTTTCTAAATTTAGTTTGCTTTTCCACCAATCGCCAAACTGTAGTCAAATAGGACACTATAGGTCCAAAGTGCAGCTTGCATTGCCTGAGGGGAATGCCAGAGTACACCAAGTCTTGCAGCCTGTGTAGAGAAACCAAATTCTCTTCTAGCTGCCACCATGAGACGACAAGAGCATTTGTATAAAACCATACTGTGGTCAAACCTGCAGCTCAAAGTCTTCTCCTCACAGTTGAAACTGAGACTTGCTTACTTCGACCAGTGTTAAGCTGTGCTTGAAGCTGTTGTCCTGTGAGCCGCCTATCACCCAAGCTGTTGACTCTCAGAAACTTGTCGTCTGATTCTGTTTGTTCCCTGAGAATGGCCTTTTTGTATAACTCTGAAATGTACATTATTTTTCACTAAAACACACACACTGAGACACACACAGAGACACACACATACAGACACACACAGACAATGAGACACACACACACTGAGACAGACACACACACAGAGAGACACAGAGACACACACACACAGACACTGAGACACTGAGACACACACACTGAGTAACACACACAGAGACACACACATACACTGAGACACACACACACTAAAACACACACACTGAGACACACACAGACACACTGAGACCTACACGCTTGCTCATCCTTCTCTAGGTGTGGGTGGGAGGTGGGGGTGGGGGGTACTCCAGGACCAGGGTTGAGCTCATCCTTCACTAGCACAGTGCCTGAGGCAAATGCAAAAACTAAACTGCTCTGCCTCGCCTGCACGAACAAATATTATTAAAATACCAGCCTGGAGCTGCTAGCGAAGTGTTATTCATTTGCACCTATCGGCACCTCCCCTATAAAAATATACCATGGTACTTGTTCCAGTGGATTCTGGAACAAGGCACGTTATAATGTTATCAGTGTGAAAGTACAATGGTGTACTGAATAATATATATATTGTATATGTATACCTATCCTATTTAGACCATTAATGTACTGTACTGTGTTATGGTCCTATAATACTGTATCACCATAGTACAGCATTTTATTTTTTTATTTCTAAAAAGTATCATGGTATCTAATTGCAACACCATACTGCGGTGCTATGTCTAGTGCTATGGTATAGTGTAGCTGTATACCATTGTGTTATTATGGTTGTACTGCATTATAGTACCATAATAGGTCATTGTCCATTGGTGGTATAGGTTGTATACATATATTATACAGCACCATTGAACTTTAACACTGTTACCATCATACCTTGTTCCAAAATCCAGTGGCACAGGAACCATGGTACATTTTTATAGGGTCTTGTCGAAAAGCAGCAATTTTTGTAGCAACAACCTGTCAGTTAGTTAGTTAACTGGCATAATAATGATTTGATAAACACATCAGAAACATTTATTAACACAGCTGCTCACTCAGGGCCTAGTATTGCTGTTTGACAGATACTACCCTTTATTAAGAGACCTGCACTCAAGGAACAGGCAAATTGTAGCCTGTGTGTCCAGCATCTGGTTGCTCAATAGCAGCCTCTTCTCAACACAAAGCCCCCCCAATACATTTTCTATTTCTCTCCAACATGCCTTCCTGTAATTATGTGTGTCTAAAATACACTGTAAAAGACTAGGGCAGCAGTGTGGAGTAGTGGTTAGGGCTCTGGACTCTTGACCGGAGGGTTGTGGGTTCAATCCCCAGTGGGGGACACTGCTGTTGTACCCTTGAGAAAGGTACTTTACCTAGATTGCGCCAGTAAAAACCCAACTGTATAAATGAGTAATTGTGTGTAAAATAATGTGATATCTGTATAATGTATAACGTGATATCTTGTAACAATTGTAAGTCGCCCTGGATAAGGGCATCTGCTAAGAAATTAATAATAACTATAAGATGGATTATGAACAAAAGGAAGTACTGGAATTGAATTACAGTCATTTAGTTACTAATGCATTAACAAAGAAATCATTTTGTGAAAGCAGCAATGAATATGCCCATTTCTCCATTCCATTTCAAAATGTTCTTTATCTGCGTCTCTACAACACCACATTTTTCAGTCATTTTCTGTCTTTCCAAGTTCAGTAACTTTAATTCTCTCATCAATGGTCAGATCCTATCGTTTCTCTATGTTTTCTCTATTCCTTTACAAGAGAGCAACAGATAAAAGCCCATTAAAATGGTTGCGAGTCCATTGCTGGGCACGAAAATTGAGGTCACTGGTCATGTTAGACAGGTGGTCTTTTAATACGGGTAAATAAAAGAAGAAATATCATTGTGTGGCACGAGGACGGGGTGCCTCGCAAGCCTTTATAGCCCCATCCTAAAAATGGCTAATGTCACTCATTGTAACTAATGTAGTCTGTCGATTTATGCCACCCAGTGCTTTACAGGGCACTAGGACCCTAGATAAGATTAGATAAAATGTTAAAACTATATCCCCTTCTAGTCAAATTCTGACTAGCTTAAAACAGTTTGCATTGCCAAACCAAACCAAACAAGAGTGCAAGAGAGAGCTTTTAAAAGTAATTACAGCAATGGGTTTATTGCACGAAACAGTAGAACATACAGGGTAGAAAGACTCCACCACTTGGCTAGGAGCCAAAGTAACAAAGAAAATGATAAACGGGGCTCCCTCTGTTGGCTCGGAGCCAAAGTAGCAAAAAAACAAAAATACACCACAAAAAATATAATAAGCATCCAACAAAAAATCTAATGTTCAATCAAAAACACAGGGGTAAAGTGCAATTCATGTGCAAACGCATATCCAGCGTCCTCCCGTGGCAGACAGTCCGGCACCGGATAACCGAACATCTCCCCGATTGGAATCACAACTAAAGAAAATAAACAACAAAACACACAGGAATCAAACACAAATCCAAACCATAATTCTCGCTACAGTTGCTCCCACCCTATACTCCAGCTCCCCCTCCCTCACCTTCTATAGTTTGTTTGCTTGCTATAAAAACAGTGCAATAATGGCTATCTTTAATTTACATAAACAGACGAAGAAATGGAATCCAATTAAGGCCAGACACAAAATACCAAAAACAGTAAAATACGCATCCAACGACAAACAACAAGACAAGGCTAAAAGTACGGGATTTTTCTTCCTCAAAAAAACGAAACTAGATTAGAATAGCACTTATCTCAGGTACACAATTCAATGTTAATTACATCAGTTCGGGGTGACTAAATGAATCTAAAGCTGCAGCATGCAAAGGAACAAACGGGTATGAAAAATAAAATAAAAATAAAAAAGAGAAAACAACACATATTTAAATGCACACGTGGGTACATAATCCTAACACTAAATGAGAAATGCTGCAGCCCCATTCGTCACCCCGTGTGACAATTGGGATGAACTTAAAGTGTTCACATGAGCAGGTGGTCTTTAAATAAAGGTGAAGTGCCGCTTATTCAAGTTTACCATGGCAATACCCTTGTAAACTGTGGTAATAACACAGCATACCAGAGGAAATCATTGTAAATGACAGTCATTCAGAGTAAACCATGGTGAACGTGAATAAGGGTCACAGGATCAGGTTTGAATCCTTGGATATGAGGGTTAAAACAAACAACTTTTTCCTCTGGTAATAATTACACTTTGATTATTTTTAATATAAAAAATGCAATTCTTGATATCAGAATATTACAGAACGACGATAGTCACATTAGAGACAGGAAAGGTGATTACGAACACAAAAGAAAGTAAAAAAAAAACATGAAAAAGAAATAAATACAAAGTGTGAAATTAACCAGCAATGCAAAATAAATGTGCAAACAAATATCAAGAAGTCAGATAAAGCAAACGTGACTATTCCCTGTGTCTGGATCGTCTACAGTGTGTCACACAGTGGTAGGGCTGCACTTTGTTGTAGAGATACAGTGTAAAATACAGCAGAAATAATTTACACTAACTGAAACACGGGGTGTATAAAGAGGAGATATACTGAACCAGCAGAAAATAAAGTTAAACAACAAGGACGCTAGCTCTGTAAACAAACAATAAAGCAAATAGGTACAGTAAATAAAAAGAAGAGGATCAGTAATACAAATCAAATAAATAAACAGTAATCAAAATAATGAGAAGAAACAATAATCGACGCTCAGGTCCTAGAAGACAAGAAACACAAAGAGTGAGACAGAACGGCATTTCAAACTGGAACCTAAATTGAAATAAATGAAAGTTTAAATGAACCATCCTTAGCTACAATGAATAATGGTGCTTAAATACCCGCATGCGCATCAAACAATTGGATTATATTAAGAATAAATTGCAGCCAGTCACTATTTTCTGTTTATTAATATTCAATCGTCAATATTATCATGCAAATACAATCAAAGCATCATCCCGTTGCTCTATTGATAAATTAATAGAATCGTACATTTAGACATAAACCCATTTAAAAACATCTTCATAAACAACCAGGTGAACCGGTTTACCTGATCAGTTTGTAGTTAAGAACGACCCCGGAAGACAAAAACAGACTCGGCATTCACCATTCCTCAAACTAGCTACCACATCCATTTTATATAAGAACATAAGAACATAAGAAAGTTTACAAACGACAGGAGGCCATTTGGCCCATCTTGCTCGTTTGGTTGTTAGTAGCTTATTGATCCCAGAATCTCATCAAGCAGCTTCTTGAAGGATCCCAGGGTGTCAGCTTCAACAACATTACTGGGGAGTTGGTTCCAGACCCTCACAATTCTCTGTGTAAAAAAGTGCCTCCTATTTTCTGTTCTGAATGCTCCTTTGTCTAATCTCCATTTGTGACCCCTGGTCCTTGTTTCTTTTTTCAGGTCGAAAAAGTCCCCTGGGTCGACATTGTCTATACCTTTTAGAATTTTGAATGTTTGAATCAGATCGTCGCGTAGTCTTCTTTGTTCAAGACTGAATAGATTCAATTCTTTTAGCCTGTCTGCACATGACATGCCTTTTAAACCCGGGATAATTCTGGTCGCTCTTCTTTGCACTCTTTGCAGCAATATCCTTTTTGTAGCGAGGTGACCAGAACTGAACACAATATTCTAGGTGAGGTCTTACTAATGCATTGTACAGTTTTAACATTACTTCCCTTGATTTAAATTCAACACTTCTCACAATATATCCGATCATCTTGTTGGCCTTTTTTATAGCTTCCCCACATTGTCTAGATGAAGACATTTCTGAGTCAACATAAACTCCTAGGTCTTTTTCATAGATTCCTAATTCAATTTCAGTATCTCCCATATGATATTTATAATGCACATTTGTATTGCCTGCATGCAGTACCTTACACTTTTCTCTATTAAATGTCATTTGCCATGTGTCTGCCCAGTTCTGAATCTTGTCTAGATCATTTTCAATGACCTTTGCTGCTGCAACAGTGTTTGCCACTTTTTTGTGTCATCTGCAAATTTAACAAGTTTGCTTACTATACCAGAATCTAAATCATTAATGTAGATTAGGAATAGCAGAGGACCTAATCCTGATCCCTGTGGTACACCAGTGGTTACCTCGCTCCATTTTGAGGTTTCTCCTCTAATTAGTACTTTCTGTTTTCTACATGTTAACCTCTCCCCAATACATGTGCATGCATTTCCTTGAATCCCTACTGCGTTCAGTTTGAGAATTAATCTTTTATGCGGGACTTTGTCAAAAGCTTTCTGGAAATCTAAATAAACCATGTCATATGCTTTGCAATTATCCATTATCGATGTTGCATCCTCAAATAGGGGTTCCTAGTATCTTCCTTTTGCATGTTCCTAGTGTCCCACATGTTACATTCCACCCCCGCTAAATGAATCAATGCCCCATCAATTACCCCAAGGAAACTTGCCAAGTGTGAAAACAAGCATAAGGGACATTGCTACAGTTGCTGGATAACCTGGACACAGGAAGATCTGTAACCTGAATTTTTACCTCCGCCCCTACCTGCTGGCCATGAGACATTGCAGCTTGTGGAAGATGATGAGGGTTGGGATGGTAGCCTGCTGTGGTCTCCTTTGTCCGTCTAGTTGGTTCATTCAATACAGGGAACTCCTCAATGTCAGGAACAAGCATCATCCTCTCTGCTGGGTTATCTTGTTGGTCAAGTGGCATCCACTGCACCTCTAAAATAATGGCATCCTCATCAGAATCACAATCCTCCATGCTAAAATAATCAAAGGGAATACCTGGATCTAAGACCTCATTCTCCTCTTCCCCGGGTAGTGAGCAGTGTGCTGGACACAGCTCAGTCCGATGGACTTGCTTCAATGGGCAAGCGACCTCTACTGGAGCAATCGAATACACAGGTCCCTGGTCAGTGGGACATCGTACAACTCGGTAAAGGGTAGCGTTCCAGGTCCTGGATTTTATTGCGTCCTCTTCTCCAATGATCTTTCTGGTAAACAAGCTGGCCCTCCTAAAGCACAATCCCTCACCTTGCTGTTATGAGCCTTCCCCCTCTGCTGAGCTGTTGTTTCCATATGGTGTTTAGCACTTTGATACACAGATCTTCAGATTTTCCTGGTGTTCTGCCATCCAGTCTGTACCTCTGCCCCCTGCTGGCCTCTGGCCACATCCTCCAAACAAGAAGTCCATCCACGGTTAATTGAGGTTCTCTGCCAAACATTAAAACACAGGGAGACTGGCCAGTAGACTGATGTGGTGTGGTATTATATGCAAAGAGTACCTGTGGTAAACACTCTGTCCAGCATTGTTTCTTCTCAGAGGGGAGGGTGCGCAAAAGGTCATGTAAGGTCCCGTTGAAGCGTTCGCATTGACCGTTACCTTGCGGCCAATATGGAGTTGTCCTAGTCTTGTGAATGCTGTGCAGTTGGCACAGTTGTCGAATGAGTTCTCCCTCAATACATCTGCCTTGATCAGAGTGGATCTGTTGTGGGACCCCAGTGGTAGAGAATTCCATCTTCCTCCAAAATCCTATCCCCCTGACGGAATAACTCCAGCACATCCCCGGACAGCTTTGATTAGACAAATTGTTAGTTGAATTGAGTGTTAATAAATTGAGTTGGAAAAAAGTAATGCAGACACAGGGGGGTCCCCAGGACCAGGATTGAGAACCACTGTTCTAAGGTATATATTAGGCTGTTTCAGAGAACTTTTGAATCCTCAGCAACTCACTGACCTGCCCAGTGGTGGTTACTTATGTTGTCTAAAGTGAACCCACCTGTTAAGCAGTGTGTGCTGGAAAGCCTGGTCAAAACATGGGTGAAGTAAGAGCGCCGTGGCGGTCTTACCTGACAGAGAGAGGTAGCAGGGTTGTGCTAGAGCAGCAGTGTGAGGTAGTGGTTAGAGGGCTCTGGACTCTTGACCCGGAGGAGGTCGTGGGTTCAGCTCTTACTTTCACTAAAAACATAGTTTTTTGTATATAATAATATACTATTGTGGATATTAAGAATTGTATATTTATATAAAAAATGAATACTGATAATTCTTGATATTCAGAATTACATTTTTGATATTAACAACAAAAATTGCTGATATTAAGAATTGCATTATTGATATGAGAAATTCAGGAAATTCATTTTCTCAAGATAACAGAAATGTCCTGAAGTAGACCACTTTAATACTCATACACTCCGGGGCCCATGGCTATTAAAGTGCTCTAACTACAGTTTTGCAGTTTTTGAGATACGTGTATTTTTTCTCATCAATACATTCTAATACAGGACAGTAATCTGAATTCTGACTCCAGACAAGTCTGTAACAAACATCTTTCAACTTCAGAAATATATTGCAGTGATGTTTATCTAATGAAGTCAGCTGTCAATGTGATGCCACGTTGCAGCTATTTTGTTTAATGTTTTTTATTTATTCAAATTCAAGCCTGTTATGTAAGTGGCAGTGCCAACAGCCCCTCCAGTGCTGTGCTCTGGTATAAATATGTCTGCTTCTCCACTGCAACTCTACAGACCTGCCTCGACAGCTCCAGACCAGCAGACACCATGAAGACTCTCGTGCTCGTTTTCTCCCTGGCTCTCCTCTGCGGCTGTGAGTATTTTATTTCTTAGCAGACGATATCATGTTATTTTTTACATACAATTACCCATTTATACCTAGTACAACCCTGCCGCCTCTCTCTGTTCACTGCTCTCTCTCAGAGTATCACTGCGATCGGAGCTGTTTCTGTAGGCTAGCTCTGTCATGCAGGTTTCTGATGGCAATGCCGATCTTTATCAAGGTCAATGCTTTTGTTTCCAAAGAGTTGTTGGCTCACAAATAATTTGGGCTGATTGGTGATATTCACCTGGAGTTCTGCTATTTGTCCACTTTGTAAAAATATATATTAGGGCTTCTGGTTTTGGGTTTTTATTTTTGTCACCCTGTGAAGTCCTTTTTAAACATGTTTTAAGCCAATTTGCTTTCTTTCTTTCTTTTTTTTCTTTCTTTCTTTCTTTCTTTCTTTCTTTCTCAAACTCTAATTACTAAAGGAAGTTGTTTGTTTTTACTCTCATATATATCTTGATTGAGTTCATAAACAAGCTTCCCTGCGCGCTTATTCCACCTGATTGTGAGCCTGCATTTCATTCTGGCTTCAGTCTAATCATTGCTGAATTCCGCTTATTATCTTCCACACTTAGTTTCTAGGAGTAGTGCTACTAGTTTGTTTTCTCCTGCTAATTTAACCATGCTTCTCTATATCTGGCACGCAGGCTTAGCAAATCTTCTTCACTTTTAATTGTTGTTGTTTTCTCTCCTTTTATTACTTATTATTATAATTCAGTTCTATTATGATATTTTATTGTATATTTTTCTATTGTATTGAATATTTTTATTGTTAAGCGCTTTGTGAGGGTGGCTCACCTTGAAAGATGCTATATAAAATAAAGTTTGATTGATTGATTGTTTGTACCTGAATTATTCATTTGTAAATACAAATGTCAGCACATGTAATTTACAGAATTCTGAGCCCAGTGCTGATTCTCAACATTGTGTTTTTCAGATGCAGAGACACTTGTGTGTAATGTTAGTGGTGTAGGTACCAGTACATGTCGTGAAGGCCTTGATGTTTGTTTCAGTAAGTCTTTTAAAACAAAGC
Organism: Acipenser ruthenus; assembly: GCF_902713425.1. Classification (NCBI taxonomy): domain Eukaryota; kingdom Metazoa; phylum Chordata; class Actinopteri; order Acipenseriformes; family Acipenseridae; genus Acipenser; species Acipenser ruthenus. The sequence goes on from NC_081230.1 coordinate 1,694,599, forward strand.
TTATGTGTTGAAATGGGGTCACTGTGTCCCAATCGTCCCGTAACATTTATATTATCATATGAGAAAAGGGTAAGAGGGGGAAGCCAGTTTATTTTATTCCAAGCCACTGGTGTCAGACTCCATTCCTGTAGGTCGGTACTGCAGTGTCTGCTGGTTTTCATTCCAACTTCTGCTCTCAATTACTTAATAATATTTTAGGACATAGATTAGGGGTTCAGTGTATCTATCTAATTAAATAATTAGAACAAAGAAGTCATTGAGGAGGACTTGTGTGGAATGAAAACTAGCAGACACTGCACTGCAGGATCAGAGTCTGTCTGACTGACACCCCTGCTCCAAATCAATCCCTGCAGCCACGGCACTGGAGAGGCTGTACAGCAGTCATTCCCAAACCTGTCCCGGAGTGCCCTCCCCCTAAACCCCCCCCCCCCCCCCCCCCCCACTGGTTTTTATTCCAACTGAGCTGCTCTCAATTGAATATTCCAAATTGGGAGAAAACAGGGGTAGAAATAATTGCTGATTCCAAATAAAAAAATATTACAATGAAGTAGCCCACAAGACTTCAGCTTCAGAGAGCGAGACACTCAGTGAGTTACTCAGGCAGAGCTAGAAATGTTTCCATCAGACTGCAAATGAAAGAATTCATGCTTCTATTTTTTGTCCTTGTATAACTAATTTTTTTAACTGTTTTTGTTTTTCAGAAAAAACTTTTTCTTTTGCAGGTAACCCTGTTACGATTAGAGGATGCATGTCTTCAAAAAGTTGTAATGCTCAGCTGAACTGTTGCAAAAGCAACAAATGCAATGCATAATTATCATGCTTCCAAATGCATCCTTGAAGGAAATAAAATCTAAAGCATCTTACCCTGTGTCTCTGGTCCTTCTTCTCTGTATTGATAGATTGTATTTGCTTAAGTTTGTAATTGATAGATCTTGCATCAATATCATGTGTTTCTCATATAATTCTTAATTTCTCTTAAGAGAAATACTTTAATCATCACAGCATGCTTGCCCTGCAGTTCCATTGCTCCCCCTACTTAGAACAGAACAATAAATTACTCAGATCTCTCCAGACCATTGTCACCTTTTTGGAGACGCTTAACTTCAAATAACTGGTATCTTCCAGGACCAGTTGCATATCTGTTTCCTGTGTCTGTTTCTTAATCTAATCAAGAATCACTTTTAAATTTCCAAAGACCATTTTGCCATTCATTGATTATACAGAGTTTCTTAAACCTTAAACCTATTCTACAGCCGCGGTCTGTAGAGGAGAGGAATTGAAAAAAGGGGGAAAATCAAATCACAGATACATTCCAACCATCTGTATTAGTAAAATTAAAAATTACATTCAATCATTCATTTTCCCCAGAGCTGGTTTCTGTCCTCTTCATGAAGTACAGGGTACAGTCTCTGATGAGCGCTGGTTTCTGTCTCTTCATGAAGGACAGGGTACAGTCCTCTGATGAGCGCTGGTTTCTGTCTCTTCATGAAGGACAGGGTACAGTCTCTGGTGAGCGCTGGTTTTCTGTCTCTTCATGAAGGACAGGGTACAGTGTCTGGAGGGCGCTGGTTTCTGTCTCTTCATGAAGGACAGGGTAAAGTCTCTGATGAGCGCTGGTTTCTGTCTCTTCATGAAGGACAGGGTACAGTGTCTTATAGGGCACTGGTTTCTGTCTTTCATGAAGGACAGGGTACAGTGTCTGGAGGGCGCTGGTTTCTGCCTCTTCATCTGCACCTGGCTTTGAGCAGTGAGCTGAAGTTTGATGGCACTCGAGTTGATCTTCACTGTGGCCAGCAGCTCCTTCATCCTCTTTATCTTCTCGCTGTGGAAAGTGACGACCGGCCTGGGGGACCGGGGGGCGGGTGGGGGGGGAGGAGGGGGAGGCCGGGCTGGTTGAGCCTGGTCTGGTTGCGGGCCCCGTCCTCCCCGCAGGCCCCTGCAGCAGAGCGGCGGTGATTTTTCTCGGGGGCCAATTTCATGTGCGGGGCCAGAGGGGGTTACTTGGGTTTTGGATTCACCTGGGTGTGGGTTTTGTCTGCCTGGGGGTGTGTTTGACCGTGTCCTGCCTGTGTGTTTGTGTGTGTGTGTATATGTTGTGTGAGCGTGTCTGCCTGTGTGTGTGTGTGTGTGTGTGTGTGTGTGTGTGTGTGTGTGTGGTCTGTGTGTGTTTGTCTGCCTGGGGTGTGTGTGTGAGCATGTCTGCCTGTGTGTGTGTTTGTGTATATGTGTGTGTGTTTTGTCTGGCCTGTGTGTGTGTGTGTGTGTGTGGTCTGTGTGTGTTTGTCCTGCCTGGGTGTGTGTGTGTCTGCCAGGGTGTGGTCTGTCTGGGTGTCTGTATGTGTGTGCGTGTCTCTCCCTAAGTGGGTGTGTGTCGGCCTGGGGTGTGTGTGTCCTGCCTGCCTGTGTCTGTGTGTGTGTCTGCCTGCCTGTGTGTGTGTGAGTGATAGAGTGTCACTGTGTGTGTGTCTGCCTGAGGGTGTGTGTGAGTGAGAAAGTGTCCACTGCGTGTGTTTGTGTGTTTATGTGTGTGGGTAAGAGAGTCTCACTGTGTGTGTGTGTGTGTGTGTGAGAGAGTGAGAGGGAGTGTGTTTGTGTGTGTGTGTGAGTGAGTCCTCACTTTGTGTGTGAGTGAGTCTCACTGTGTGAGTGAGTGAGTGAGTCTCACTGTGTGTGTGTGAGAGAGTGAGTCTCACTGTGTGTGAGTCTCACTGTGTGTGTGTGTGTGTGAGAGTGAGAGGGAGTGTGTTTGTGTGTGTGTGTGAGTGAGTCTCACTGTGTAGGTGTGTGTGAGTCTCACTGTGTGAGTGAGTGAGTCTCTCTGTGTGTGTGTGAGAGAGTGAGTCTCACTGTGTGTGAGGCTCACTGTGTGTGTGTGTTTCTGAATGAATCTTCACTGCGACCAGCAGCTCCTTCATCTTTTTCATCTTCTCGCTGTGGAAAGTGACGACCGGCCTGGGGACCGAGGGGCGGGTGGGGGGGATGGAGGGTGAGGGTGCGTCTGTGCCTGTGTATGTGTGTGTGTGTGGTGTGTGTGTGTTTGTGTGTTTGTGTGTGTGGGCAAGAGAGTGTCACTGTGTGTGTGGTGTGTGTGTGTGTGTGAGTGAGGCTCACTGTGTGAGTGTGAGTGAGTGAGTCTCACTGTGTGTGTGTGTTTCTGAATGAATCTTCACTGCGACCAGCAGCTCCTTCACCCCCTTCATCTTCTCGCTCATCCTTCTCTAGGTGTGGGTGGGAGGTGGGGGTGGGGGGTACTCCAGGACCAGGGTTGAGCTCATCCTTCACTAGCACAGTGCCTGAGGCAAATGCAAAAACTAAACTGCTCTGCCTCGCCTGCACGAACAAATATTATTAAATCACCAGCCTGGAGCTGCTAGCGAAGTGTTATTCATTTGCACCTATCGGCACCTCCCCTATAAAAATATACCATGGTACTTGTTCCAGTGGATTCTGGAACAAGGTAAGTTATAATGTTATCAGTGTGAAAGTACAATGGTGTACTGAATAATATATGTATTGTATATGTATACCTATCCTATTTAGACCATCAATGTACTGTACTGTGTTATGGTCCTATAATACTGTATCACCATAGTACAGCATTGTATTTTTTTATTTCTAAAGTATCATGGTATCTAATTGCAACACCATACTGCGGTGCTATGTCTAGTGCTATGGTATAGTGTAGCTGTATACCATTGTGTTATTATGGTTGTACTGCATTATAGTACCTTAATAGGTCATTGTCCATTGGTGGTATAGGTTGTATACAGCACCATTGAACTTTAACACTGTTACCATCATACCTTGTTCCAAAATCCAGTGGCACAGGAACCTTGGTACATTTATATAGGGTCTTGTCGAAAAGCAGCAATTTTTGTAGCAACAACCTGTCAGTTAGTTAGTTAACTGGCATAATAATGATTTGATAAACACATCAGAAACATTTATTAACACAGCTGCTCACTCAGGGCCTAGTATTGCTGTTTGACAGATACTACCCTTTATTAAGAGACCTGCACTCAAGGAAAAGGCAAATTGTAGCCTGTGTGTCCAGCATCTGGTTGCTCAATAGCAGCCTCTTCTTAACACAGAGCCCCCCCCCCAATACATTTTCTATTTCTCTCCAACATGCCTTCCTGTAATTATGTGTGTCTAAAATACACTGTAAATGACTAGGGCAGCAGTGTGGAGTAGTGGTTAGGGCTCTGGACTCTTGACCGGAGGGTTGTGGGTTCAATCCCCAGTGGGGGACACTGCTGTTGTACCCTTTAGAAAGGTACTTTACCTAGATTGCTCCAGTAAAAACCCAACTGTATAAATGGGTAATTGTATGTAAAATAATGTGATATCTGTATAATGTATAACGTGATATCTTGTAACAATTGTAAGTCGCCCTGGATAAGGGCATCTGCTAAGAAATTAATAATAACTATAAGATGGATTATGAACAAAAGGAAGTACTGGAATTGAATTACAGTCATTTAGTTACTAATGCATTAACAAAGAAATCATTTTGTGAAAGCAGCAATGAATATGCCCATTTCTCCATTCCGTTTCAAAATGTTCTGTATCTGCGTCTCTCCAACACCACAATTTTCAGTCATTTTCTGTCTTTCCAAGTTCAGTAACTTTAATTCTCTCATCAATGGTCAGATCCTTTCGTTTCTCCATGTTTTCTCTATTCCTTTACAAGAGAGCAACAGATAAAAGCCGATTAAAATGGTTTCGAGTCCATTGCTGAGCACGAAAATTGATGTCACTGGTCGTGTTAGACAGGTGGTCTCTTAATACGGGTAAATAAAAGCAGAAATATCATTGTGTGGCACGAGGACGGGGTGCCTCGCAAGCCTTTATAGCCCCAACCTAAAAATGGCTAATGTCACTCATTGTAACTTATGTAGTCTGCCAATTTATGCCACCCAGTGCTTTACAGGGCACTAGGACCCTAGATAAGATTAGATAAAATGTTAAAACTTTATCCCCTTCTAATCACAGGTTCAAATTCTGACTAGCTTAAAGCAGTTTGCATTGCCAAACCAAACCAAGCAAGAGTGCAAGAGACAGCTTTTAAAAGTAATTACAGCAATGGGTTTATTGCACGAAACAGTAGAACATACAGGGTAGAAAGACTCCACCACTTGGCTAGGAGCCAAAGTAACAAAGAAAATGATAAACGGGGCTCCCTCTGTTGGCTCGGAGCCAAAGTAGCCAAAAAAACAAAAATACACCACAAAAAATATAATAAGTGTCCAACAAAAAATCTAATGTTCAATCAAAAACACAGGGGTAAAGTGCAATTCATGTGCAAACGCATATCCAGCGTCCTCCCCGTGGCAGACAGTCCGGCACCGGATAACCGAACATCTCCCCGATTGGAATCACAACTAAAGAAAATAAACAACAAAACACACAGGAATCAAACACAAATCCAAACCATAATTCTCGCTACAGTTGCTCCCACCCTATACTCCAGCTCCCCCTCCCTCACCTTCTATAGTTTGTTTGCTTGCTATAAAAACAGTGCAATAATGGCTATCTTTAATTTACATAAACAGACGAAGAAATGGAATCCAATTAAGGCCAGACACAAAATACCAAAAACAGTAAAATACGCATCCAACGACAAACAACAAGACAAGGCTAAAAGTACGGGATTTTTCTTCCTCAAAAAAACGAAACTAGATTAGAATAGCACTTATCTCAGGTACACAATTCAATGTTAATTACATCAGTTCGGGGTGACTAAATGAATCTAAAGCTGCAGCATGCAAAGGAACAAACGTGTATGAAAAATAAAATAAAAATAAAAAAGAGAAAACAACACATATTTAAATGCACACGTGGGTACATAATCCTAACACTAAATGAGAAATGCTGCAGCCCCATTCGTCACCCCGTGTGACAATTGGGATGAACTTAAAGTGTTCACATGAGCAGGTGGTCTTTAAATAAAGGTGAAGTGCCGCTTATTCAAGTTTACCATGGCAATACCCTTGTAAACTGTGGTAATAACACAGCATACCAGAGGAAATCATTGTAAATGACAGTCATTCAGAGTAAACCATGGTGAACGTGAATAAGGGTCACAGGATCAGGTTTGAATCCTTGGATATGAGGGTTAAAACAAACAACTTTTTCCTCTGGTAATAATTACACTTTGATTATTTTTAATATAAAAAATGCAATTCTTGATATCAGAATATTACAGAACGACGATAGTCACATTAGAGACAGGAAAGGTGATTACGAACACAAAAGAAAGTAAAAAAAAAACATGAAAAAGAAATAAATAGAAAGTGTGAAATTAACCAGCAATGCAAAATAAATGTGCAAACAAATATCAAGAAGTCAGATAAAGCAAACGTGACTATTCCCTGTGTCTGGATCGTCTACAGTGTGTCACACAGTGGTAGGGCTGCACTTTGTTGTAGAGATACAGTGTAAAATACAGCAGAAATAATTTACACTAACTGAAACACGGGGTGTATAAAGAGGAGATATACTGAACCAGCAGAAAATAAAGTTAAACAACAAGGACGCTAGCTCTGTAAACAAACAATAAAGCACATAGGTACAGTAAATAAAAAGAAGAGGATCAGTAATACAAATCAAATAAATAAACAGTAATCAAAATAATGAGAAGAAACAATAATCGACGCTCAGGTCCTAGAAGACAAGAAACACAAAGAGTGAGACAGAACGGCATTTCAAACTGGAACCTAAATTGAAATAAATGAAAGTTTAAATGAACCATCCTTAGCTACAATGAATAATGGTGCTTAAATACCCGCATGCGCATCAAACAATTGGATTATATTAAGAATAAATTGCAGCCAGTCACTATTTTCTGTTTATTAATATTCAATCGTCAATATTATCATGCAAATACAATCAAAGCATCATCCCGTTGCTCTATTGATAAATTAATAGAATCGTACATTTAGACATAAACCCATTTAAAAACATCTTCATAAACAACCAGGGCCATGGTGAACCGGTTTACCTGATCAGTTTGTAGTTAAGAACGACCCCGGAAAACAAAAACAGACTCGGCATTCACCATTCCTCAAACTTGCTACCACATCCATTTTATATAAGAACATAAGAACATAAGAAAGTTTACAAACGAGAGGAGGCCATTTGGCCCATCTTGCTCGTTTGGTTGTTAGTAGCTTACTGATCCCAGAATCTCATCAAGCAGCTTCTTGAAGGATCCCAGGGTGTCAGCTTCAACAACATTACTGGGGAGTTTGTTCCAGACCCTCACAATTCTCTGTGTAAAAAAGTGCCTCCTATTTTCTGTTCTGAATGCTCCTTTGTCTAATCTCCATTTGTGACCCCTGGTCCTTGTTTCTTTTTTCAAGTCGAAAAAGTCCCCTGGGTCGACATTGTCTATACCTTTTATAATTTTGAATGCTTGAATCAGATCGCCGCGTAGACTTCTTTGTTCAAGACTGAATAGATTAAATTCTTTTAGCCTGTCTGCACATGACATGCCTTTTAAACCCAGGATAATTCTGGTCGCTCTTCTTTGCACTCTTTCTAGAGCAGCAATATCCTTTTTGTAGCGAGGTGACCAGAACTGAACACAATATTCTAGGTGAGGTCTTACTAATGCATTGTACAGTTTTAACATTACTTCCCTTGATTTAAATTCAACACTTCTCACAATATATCCGAGCATCTTGTTGGCCTTTTTTATAGCTTCCCCACATTGTCTAGATGAAGACATTTCTGAGTCAACATAAACTCCTAGGTCTTTTTCATAGATTCCTAATTCAATTTCAGTATCTCCCATATGATATTTATAATGCACATTTGTATTGCCTGCATGCAGTACCTTACACTTTTCTCTATTAAATGTCATTTGCCATGTGTCTGCCCAGTTCTGAATCTTGTCTAGATCATTTTCAATGACCTTTGCTGCTGAAACAGTGTTTGCCACTTTTTTGTCATCTGCAAATTTAACAAGTTTGCTTACTATACCAGAATCCAAGTCATTAATGTAGATTAGGAATAGCAGAGGACCTAATACTGATCCCTGTGGTAGTCCACTGGTTACCTCGCTCCATTTTGAGGTTTCTCCTCTAATCAGTACTTTCTGTTTTCTACATGTTAATCACTCCCCAATCCATGTGCAGGCATTTCCTTGAATCTCTACTGCGTTCAGTTTGAGAATTAATCTTTTATGCGGGACTTTGTCAAAAGCTTTCTGGAAATCTAAATAAACCATGTCATATGCTTTGCAATTATCCATTATCGATGTTGCATCCTCAAATAGGGGTTCCTAGTATCTTCCTTTTGCATGGTCCTAGTGTCCCACATGCTACATTCCACCCCCGCTAAATGAATCAATGCCACATCAATTAGCCCAAGGAAACTTGCCAAGTACGAAAACAAGCATAAGGGACATTGCTACAGTTGCTGGATGACCTGGACACAGGAAGATCTGTAACCTGAATTTTTACCTCCGCCCCTACCTGTCGGCCGTGAGACATTGCAGCTTGTGGAAGATGATGAGGGTTGGGATGGTAGCCTGCTGTGGTCTCCTTTGTCCCTCTAGTTGGCTCATTCAATACAGGGAACTCCTCAACATCAGGAACAAGCATCATCCTCTCTGCTGGGTTATCTTGTGGGTCAAGTGGCATCCACTGCACCTCTAAAATAATGGCGTCCTCATCAGAATCACAATCCTCCATGCTAAAATAATCAAAGGGAATACCTGGATCTAAGACCTCATTCTCCTCTTCCCCGGGTAGTGAGCAGTGTGCTGGACACAGCTCAGTCCGATGGACTTGCTTCACTGGGCAAGCGACCTCTACTGGAGCAATCGAATACACAGGTCCCTGGTCAGTGGGACATCGTACAACTCGGTAAAGGGTAGGGTTCCAGGTCCTGGATTTTATTGCGTCCTCTTCTCCAATGATCTTTCTGGTAAACAAGCTGGCCCTCCTAAAGCACAATCCCTCACCTTGCTGTTATGAGCCTTCCCCCTCTGCTGAGCTGTTGTTTCCATATGGTGTTTAGCACTTTGATACACAGATCTTCAGATTTTCCTGTTGTTCTGCCATCCAGTCTGTACCTCTGCCCCCTGCTGGCCTCTGGCCACATCCTCCAAACAAGAAGTCCATCCACGGTTAATTGAGGTTCTCTGCCAAACATTAAAACACAGGGAGACTGGCCAGTAGACTGATGTGGTGTGGTATTATATGCAAAGAGTACCTGTGGTAAACACTCTGTCCAGCATTGTTTCTTCTCAGAGGGGAGGGTGCGCAAAGGGTCATGTAAGGTCACGTTGAAGCGTTTGCATTGACCGTTACCTTGCGGCCAATATGGAGTTGTCCTAGTCTTGTGAATGCTGTGCAGTTGGCACAGTTGTCGAATGAGTTCTCCCTCAAAACATCTGCCTTGATCAGAGTGGATCTGTTGTGGGACCCCAGTGGTAGAGAATTCCATCTTCCTCCAAAATCCTATCCCCCTGACGGAATAACTCCAGCACATCCCCAGACAGCTTTGATTGGGCAAATTGTTAGTTGAATTGAGTGTTAATAAATTGAGTTGGAAAAAAGTAATGCAGACACAGGGGGGTCCCCAGGACCAGGATTGAGAACCACTGTTCTAAGGTATATATTAGGCTGTTTCAGAGAACTTTTGAATCATCAGCAACTCACTGACCTGCCCAGTGGTGGTTACTTATGTTGTCTAAAGTGAACCCACCTGTTAAGCAGTGTGTGCTGGAAAGCTTGATCAAAACATGGGTGAAGTAAGAGCGCCGTGGCGGTCTTACCTGACAGAGAGAGGTAGCAGGGTTGTGCTAGAGCAGCAGTGTGAGATAGTCGTTAGGGGGCTCTGGACTCTTGACCCGGAGGAGGGTCGTGGGTTCAGCTCTTACTTTCACTAAAAACATAGTTTTTTGTATATAATAATATACTATTGTGGATATTAAGAATTGTATTTTTATATAAAAAATGAATACTGATAATTCTTGATATTCAGAATTACATTTCTGATATTAACAACAAAAATTGCTGATATTAAGAATTGCATTATTGATATGAGAAATTCAGGAAATTCATTTTTTCAAGATGACAGAAATGTCCTGAAGTAGACCACTTTAATACTCATACACTCCGGGGCCCATGGCTATTAAAGTGCTCTAACTACAGTTTTGCAGTTTTTGAGATACGTGTATTTTTTCTCATCAATACATTCTAATACAGGACAGTAATCTGAATTCTGACCCCAGACAAGTCTGTGACAAACATCTTTCAACTTCAGAAATATATTACAGTGATGTTTATCTAATGAAGTCAGCTGTCAATGTGATGCCACGTTGCAGCTATTTTGTTTAATGTTTTTTATTTATTCAAATTCAAGCCTGTTATGTAAGTGGCAGTGCCAGCAGCCCCTCCAGTGCTGTGCTCTAGTGCTCCAGTGTGCTCCAGTTTATTTTATTCCAAGCCACTGGTGTCAGACTCCATTCCTGTAGGTCGGTACTGCAGTGTCTGCTGGTTTTCATTCCAACTTCTGCTCTCAATTACTTAATAATATTTTGGGACATAGATTAGGGGTTCAGTGTATCTAGCTAATTAAATAATTAGAACAAAGAAGTCATTGAGGAGGACTTGCGTGGAATGAAAACTAGCAGACACTGCACTGCAGGACCAGAGTCTGACTGACTGACACCCCTGCTCCAAATCAATCCCTGCAGCCACGGCACTGGAGAGGCTGTACAGCAGTCATTCCCAAACCTGTCCCGGAGTGCCCCCCCCCCCCGCCCCGCACCGCCCCGCCCCGCTGGTTTTTATTCCAACTGAGCTGCTCTCAATTGAATATTCCAAATTGGGAGAAAACAGGGGTAAAAATAATTGCTGATTCCAAATAAAAAAATATTACAATGATGTAGCCCACAAGACTTCAGCTTCAGAGAGCGAGACACTCAGTGAGTTACTCAGGCAGAGCTAGAAATGTTTCCATCAGACTGCAAATGAAAGAATTCATGCTTCCTATTTTTTGTCCTTGTAGAACTAATTTTTTTAACTGTTTTTATTTTTCAGAATATACAGTTGAAGATATTACGTTTAGAGGATGCTTGTTTTCAAAACGTTGTTATGCTGCGCAGTACTGTTGCAAAACCGACAAATGCAATGCATAATTATCATGCTTCCAAATGCATCCTTGAAGGAAATAAAATCTAAAGCATCTTACCCTGTGTATCTGGTCCTTCTTCTCTGTATGGATAGATTGTATTTGCTTATTAGGAAGGCCTGTAATTTGATTGTTTATGGAAGCCCTAAACTGCAAGATGAAAACAAAAATAGTGGGATTATCTCATACGTACGTGATAATAACTGGTACTATATGATCTCGTACACATGTGATAATAACTGGTACTATATGATAACTACATGATCTAGTACACATGTGATAATAACTGGTACTATATGATAACTATATGATCTAGTACACATGTGATAATAACTGGTACTATATGATAACTATATGATCTAGTACACATGTGATAATAGCTGGTACTATATGATAACTATATGATCTAGTACACATGTGTTAATAACTGGTACTATATGATAACTACATGATCTCGTACACATGTGATAATAACTGGTACTATATGATAACTATATGATCTCGTACACATGTGATAATAACTGGTACTATATGATATCTACATGATCTCGTACACATGTGATAATAACTGGTACTATATGATAACTACATGATCTCGTACACATGTGATAATAACTGGTACTATATGATAACTATATGATCTTGTAGATATGTGATAATAACTTGGATGTACGAGAAAACTGTATGATCTTTCACATACGAGATAGCTTTCTTGAACATCATTGTGCACACGCCAGTTATCATCACGCACGTGCCAGTTATCATCGGATAAGCGCCAAATCTCTCACAGTGATTTGCGCTGCCTCTTCATGAAGGACAGGGTATAGTCTCTGGAGGGTGCTGGTTTCTGTCTCTTCATGAAGGACAGGGTATAGTCTCTGGAGGGTGCTGGTTTCTGTCTCTTCATGAAAGACAGGGTATAGTCTCTGGAGGGTGCTGGTTTCTGTCTCTTCATGAAGGACAGGGTATCGTCTCTGGAGGGCGCTGGTTTCTGTCTCTTCGTGAAGGACAGGGTATAGTCTCTGGAGGGTGCTGGTTTCTGTCTCTTCATGAAGGACAGGGTATAGTCTCTGGAGGGCGCTGGTTTCTGTCTCCATGAAGGATAGGGTATAGTCTCTGGAGGGCGCTGGTTTCTGTCTCCATGAAGGACAGGGTATAGTCTCTGGAGGGTGCTGGTTTCTGTCTCTTCATGAAGGACAGGGTATAGTCTCTGGAGGGTGCTGGTTTCTGTCTCTTCATGAAGGACAGGGTATAGTCTCTGGAGGGTGCTGGTTTCTGTCTCTTCATGAAGGACAGGGTATCGTCTCTGGAGGGCGCTGGTTTCTGTCTCTTCGTGAAGGACAGGGTATAGTCTATGGAGGGTGCTGGTTTCTGTCTCTTCATGAAGGACAGGGTATAGTCTCTGGAGGGCGCTGGTTTCTGTCTCCATGAAGGACAGGGTATAGTCTCTGGAGGGCGCTGGTTTCTGTCTCCATGAAGGACAGGGTATAGTCTCTGGAGGGTGCTAGTATCTGTCTCTTCATGAAGGACAGGGTATAGTCTCTGGAGGGCGCTGGTTTCTGCCTCTTCATGAAGGACAGGGTATAATCTCTGGAGGGTGCTGGTTTCTGTCTCTTCATGAAGGACAGGGTATAGTCTCTGGAGGGTGCTGGTTTCTGTCTCTTCATGAAGGACAGGGTATCGTCTCTGGAGGGCGCTGGTTTCTGTCTCTTCGTGAAGGACAGGGTATAGTCTCTGGAGGGTGCTGGTTTCTGTCTCTTCATGAAGGACAGGGTATAGTCTCTGGAGGGTGCTGGTTTCTGTCTCTTCATGAAGGACAGGGTATAGTCTCTGGAGGGTGCTGGTTTCTGTCTCTTCATGAAGGACAGGGTATCGTCTCTGGAGGGCGCTGGTTTCTGTCTCTTCGTGAAGGACAGGGTATAGTCTCTGGAGGGTGCTGGTTTCTGTCTCCATGAAGGACAGGGTATAGTCTCTGGAGGGCGCTGGTTTCTGTCTCCATGAAGGACAGGGTATAGTCTCTGGAGGGCGCTGGTTTCTGTCTCTTCATGAAGGTGTGTGACTGAGTGAGTGTCTCTGTGTGTGTGTGAGAGAGTGAGTCTCACTGTGTGTGTGTGTTTCTGAATGAATCTTCACTGCGACCAGCAGATCCTTCATCTCCTTCATCTTCTCGCTGTGGAAAGTGACGACCGGCCTGGGGACCGAGGGGCGGGTGGGGGGGAGGAGGGTGAGGGTGCGTCTGCCTGTGTATGTGTGTGTGTGTGTGTTTGTGTGTTTGTGTGTGTGGGTAAGAGAGTGTCACTGTGTGTGTGTGTGAGTGAGGCTCACTGTGTGTGTGTGTGTTTCTGAATGAATCTTCACTGCGACCAGCAGCTCCTTCACCCCCTTCATCTTCTCGCTCATCCTTCTCTAGGTGTGGGTGGGAGGTGGGGGTGGGGGGTACTCCAGGACCAGGGTTGAGCTCATCCTTCACTAGCACAGTGCCTGAGGCAAATGCAAAAACTAAACTGCTCTGCCTCGCCTGCACGAACAAATATTATTAAAACACCAGCCTGGAGCTGCTAGCGAAGTGTTATTCATTTGCACCTATCGGCACCTCCCCTATAAAAATATACCATGGTACTTGTTCCAGTGGATTCTGGAACAAGGCACGTTATAATGTTATCAGTGTGAAAGTACAATGGTGTACTGAATAATATATGTATTGTATATTGTAATAAATTCGCAACTCACACGGTTCGTTGCCCCTTTAAAAGTAGACCCAATACACAGAAATTGATTTTTTAAGTGCAGTTGCACAATTTTTAATAAACACAAAAATAAACAAAATACAAAACAAACACCTAGCTCTTTACGAGCGCTAACTAAACAAACAGGAACCTAAACTATAAATCAGGACAGCTAAGCTGTTTACCTGGAACACAAAACAAAATCTTCACCCCGAAACAAACCACACAGGTTTACACTACCTTCCTTCACCCGACTGCTCGGACGCAGAGCACCTATCCTGCTTCCTTCTCTCTCAGCAGCCATGGGCAGACTATCTGCCTCTCTTAAATACCCTGCACCTGGTACTAATTTAACAATGGCTACCAGGTGCAGGGGATAATTAATACTACCACAATTAACAAATTCAATTAAACAATAAAGCAAAACAATTAAATTAAACAAATGTGCATTCCGCACATGTTTTTTCTTCAGGGAGGCTTTAACCCCCTCCCTGCTGTCTTACATATCCCCCCCTTGTCTTTTCAAGACACCGGCCACTCGACGGCCACCTCCCTCCACCCTTAAAAGACCACCCACCCTCAAGTCCAGCAATGTCAATTGTCGCCCTCTTCCACGGGCGGGCTTGAGGGTGGGTTGGTCCCTCCGGCATTTCCAGGGAGGGACCTAGGACCGACGAGGAGGGACCCAGACGGCTTGTCCAGGGCGACCACAGCGCATGACGGTGACCGGGAGCCAGGACTGGCAGGCAGAGGCGCGTGGCTGTGGACCGGCGCAGCGACGTCTTGAATCTCAGGGGGAGCAGAGCAGTAGGTAGGCAGAATGTAGCAATCAGCAGGGGGAGCACCAGTGACGTCTGCCTTTTGCGCAGTGTCATCTTCCTCCTGCTCAGCGACGTCTGGGATTCCAGGGGGAGTGATGCAAGGGACCAGGCAGACGACTGTGCCTGGCTGTACTGCGACCTGGGAGCCAGGTCAAGCGGAGGGAGGTCTGGGCATTCCGGCCTGGTGTCCACGCTGCCGGGACAAGGGACCTCCCTCTGCAACGCCGGACTGGCTTGCAGGGGAGGCGGCACATCCTCCCCCTTGACTTCCACCAGTGACTCTGGCAACAGTGGCTCCTCCCCTCTGGGCTCAGAAAGCAGCGGCTCCTCCCCTCTGGGCTCTGGAAGCGGCGGCTCCTCCCCTCTGGGCTCAGGAAGCGGCGGCTCCTCCCCTCTGGGCTCTGGAAGCGGCGGCTCCTCCCCTCTGGGCTCTGGAAGCGGCGGCTCCTCCCCTCTGGGCTCTGGAAGCGGCGGCTCCTCCCCTCTGGGCTCTGGAAGCGGCGGCTCCTCCCCTCTGGGCTCTGGAAGCGGCGGCTCCTCCCCTCTGGGCTCTGGAAGCGGCGGCTCCTCCCCTCTGGGCTCTGAGGCTGGAGTCAGCTGGGCTCCTCTCGCTTGCTCCCACCTTTGGAACAACAGCTCCAGTTCGGTCGGCTCCCGCACTTGTCTCTTCAGCGGGGCCAACCCCAGCTCTCTCTCCCATCTCTCATTTTGCTCTTTTTGAGCGGCTGTATTTTTATTGATCTTCTCGATCAGTTCTTTAAAATCCATTTTCTGGGTCTCTAGGGGCGCCCACACACGCTGCCACCAAATGTAATAGATTGCACCTCACACGGTTCGTTGCCCGTTTAAAAATAGACCCAATACACAGAAATGGATTTTTTAAGTGCGGTTACACAATTTTTAATAAACACAAAAATAAACAAAATACAAAACAAACACCTAGCTCTTTACGAGCGCTAACTAAACAAACAGGAACCTAAACTATAACTCAGGACAGCTAAGCTGTTTACCTGGAACACAAAACAAAATCTTCACCCCGAAACAAACCACACAGGTTTACACTACCTTCCTTCACCCAACTACTCGGACGCAGAGCACCTATCCTGCTTCCTTCTCTCTCAGCAGCCATGGGCAGACTATCTGCCTCTCTTAAATACCCTGCACCTGGTACTAATTTAACAATGGCTACCAGGTGCAGGGGATAATTAATACTACCACAATAAACAAATTCAATTAAACAATAAAGCAAAACAATTAAATTAATCAAATGTGCATTCCGCACATGTTTTTTCTTCAGGGAGGCTTTAACCCCCTCCCTGCTGTCTTACAATATGTATACCTATCCTATTTAGACCATCAATGTACTGTACTGTGTTATGGTCCTATAATACTGTATCACCATAGTACAGCATTTTATTTTTTTATTTCTAAAAAGTATCATGGTATCTAATTGCAACACCATACTGCGGTGCTATGTCTAGTGCTATGGTATAGTGTAGCTGTATACCATTGTGTTATTATGGTTGTACTGCATTATAGTACCATAAAAGGTCATTGTCCATTGGTGGTATAGGTTGTATACATATATTATACAGCACCATTGAACTTTAACACTGTTACCATCATACCTTGTTCCAAAATCCAGTTGCACAGGAACCATGGTACATTTATATAGGGTCTTGTCGAAAAGCAGCAATTTTTGTAGCAACAACCTGTCAGCTAGTTAGTTAACTGGCATAATAATGATTTGATAAACACATCAGAAACATTTATAAACACAGCTGCTCACTCAGGGCCTAGTATTGCTGTTTGACAGATACTACACTTTATTAAGAGACCTGCACTCAAGGAACAGGCAAATTGACACACACACTGAGACACACACACACACACACACAAACACACACACACTGAAACACACACACAGACACACACACACACTGAGACACACACACACACTGAAACACACACACACTGAGACACACACACTGAGACACACACAAACACACACTGAGACACACACACACACTAAGACACACACACACACTGAGACATGCACACATACACTGAGACACACACACTGAAACACACACACAGAAACACACAAACTGAGACACACACACACACACACTGAGAGACACACACACACACATTGACACACACACACTGATACACACAAACACATAGACACACACACATACACTGAAACACACACTGAGACACACACACTGAGAGACACACACTGAGAAACACACACAAACACACACTGAGACACACACACACACAGACACACACTGAGGCACACACACACTGAGAAACACACACAGAAACAAAGACACAGACAGACACACACAGACTAAAACACACACACACACAGACATACACACACTGAGACACACACACACTGAGAGAGAGACACACACACACTGAGACACACAAACACACACTGAGACACACACACTGACACACAAACACACACTGAGATACAGACACACATACATACAAACACACACATACACACTGAAACACACATATACACTGAGACACACACACACACTGAAACACACACACACTGAGACACACACACACACTGAAACACACACACATACTGAGACACACACACACACACTGAAACACACACACACAGAAACACACACACACTGAGACACTCACACACTGAGAGAGACACCCACAGACACACACACTGAAACACACACACTGAGACACACATACACACTGAGACACACACACACACTGACACACACTGAGACACACACACACACAGAGATACACACAGACACACACATACACTGAAACACACACAGACACAAACACACTGAGACACACACACACACTGAGACACACACGCTGAGACACACACACAAACACACACTGAGACACACACACTGAGACACACTGAGACACACTGAGACACACACACTGACACACAAACACACACTGAGACACAGACACACATACATAAAAAACACACACATACACATTGAAACACACATATACACTGAGACACACACACACACTGAAACACACACACATACTGAGACACACACACACACACTGAAACACACACACACAGAAACACACACACACTGAGACACTCACACACTGAGAGAGACACCCACAGACACACACACTGAAACACACACACTGAGACACACATACACACTGAGACACACACATACACTGACACACACTGAGACACACACACACACAGAGATACACACAGACACACACATACACTGAAACACACACAGACACAAACACACTGAGACACACACACACACTGAGTCACACACACTGAGACACACACACAAACACACACTGAGACACACACACACACACACACACACTGAGACACACACACACACACACTGAGACACACACTGAGACACACACACACACACACACTGAGACACACACACTGAGACACACACAAACACACACACACTGAAACACACACACTGAGACACACACACAGACACACACTGAGACACACACACACACACACTGAGACACACACACTGAGAGACACACACAGACACACACTGAGACACACACACACACACTAAGACACACACACACACACTGAGACACGCACACATACACTGAGACACCCACACATACTGAGACACACACACTGAGACACACACACAGACACACACTGAGACACACACACACACACTAAGACACACACACACACACTGAGACACACACACTGAAACACACACACAGAAACACACACACTGAGACACACACACACTGAGACACACACATAGACACACACACTGAAACACACACACTGAGAGGCACACACACACACTGAGAGACACACACACACACATTGACACACACACACTGATACACACAAACACATAGACACACACACATACACTGAAACACACACTGAGACACACACACTGAGAGACACACACTGAGACACACACACACACAGAGACACTCACTGAGACACACACACACTGAGACACACACACACACACTGAGAAACACACACAGAACCAAAGACACAGACAGACACACACAGACTAAAACACGCACACACACAGACATACACACACTGAGACACACACACACTGAGAGAGAGACACACACACACTGAGACAGACAGACACACACTGAGACACACACACTGACACACAATGACACACTGAGACACAGACACACATACATACAAACACACACATACACACTGAAACACACATATACACTGAGACACACACACACACTGAAACACACACACACTGAGACACAACACACACACTGAAACACACACACATACTGAGACACACACACACACACTGAAACACACACACACAGAAACACACACACACACTGAGACACACACACACTGAGAGAGACACCCACAGACACACACACTGAAACACACACACTGAGACACACATACACACTGAGACACACACACACACTGACACACACACACACACTGAGACACACACACACACACAGAGATACACACAGACACACACATACACTGAAGCACACACAGACACAAACACACTGAGACACACACACACACTGAGTCACACACACTGAGACACACACACAAACACACACTGAGACACACACACACTGAGGCACACACACTGAGAAACACACACAGAAACACACACAGAGACACACAGACTGAGACACACACAGACTGAGAGAGACACACACACAGACACACACACTGAAACACACACACTGAGAGAGACACACACACAGACACACACACACTGAAACACACACACTGAGACACACACACATACACACTGAGACACACACACACACTGACACACACACACACACACTGAGGCACACACACACTGTGAAACACACACAGAAACACACACACACACACACAGACTAAAACACGCGCACACACAGACACACACACACTGAAACACACACTCTGAGACACACACACACTGAGACACACAAACACACTGAGACACACACACACACTGAGACATACACACTGACACACAAACACACACTGAGACACATACACAGACACACACTGAAACACACACATACTGAGACACAGACACACTGAGATACAAACACATACACTACCGGTCAAAAGTTTTAGAACACCTCCATTTTTCCAGTTTTTGTTGAAATTTACGCAGTTTAATGTCTCAGTGTACTCTGAAATTAAAGCATAGAACAAATAAACAATTGGAGATAAAAAAAGAAATCATGGAATCGTTTTGTTTAACAAAATTTAATCTAAATTTTTGACTCATCAAAGTAGCCACCTTTTGCAGATAGAACAGCCGAACACACTCGTGGCATTCTTTCTACAATGGAAATCAAATATTGTTCGGAAAGTTCTTCCCAACACTGTTGCAGAAGTTCCCACAAATGTGTTGCACTTGTAGGTTGCTTTGCTTTCACCCTTCTGTCCAGTTCATCCCAAAACAGCTCGATGGGGTTTAAGTCTGGAGACTGTGCTGGCCATTCCATGATTTGAAGCCTACCGTCTTGTTCTTTTCTTCTAAGGTAGTTCTGACATAGCCTGGAGGTATGTTTTGGGTCATTATCTTGCTGTAGGATGAACCCATGACCAACTAGGCGTATACCAGAGGGTATTGCATGGCGCTGCAAAATGCTGTGGTAGTAGTTTTGGTTCAGGGTGCCACTCACTCTGTGCAAGTTGCCGACTCTGGATCCAGCAAAAGAGCCCCAGACCATCACGCTTCCTCCTCCATGTTTGACAGTTGGTGTCACACACCGAGGAACCATCCTTTTGCCTACTCAACGGCGTACAAAAACCCTGCGTGATGAACCGAAGATTTCAAATTTTGATTCATCGGTCCATAAGACCGTCTTCCAGTCTTCAGTAGTCCACTGGCGGTGCTTCATGGCCCAGGCAAGCCTCTTTTTCTTATTTTGCCATCTTAGCAATGGCTTTCTTACTGCCACTCGACCTGTCAAACCTGCAGCTCAAAGTCTTCTCCTCACAGTTGAAACTGAGACTTGCTTACTTCGACCAGTGTTAAGCTGTGCTTGAAGCTGTTGTCCTGTGAGCCGCCTATCACGCAAGCTGTTGACTCTCAGAAACTTGTCGTCTGATTCTGTTTGTTCCCTGAGAATGGCCTTTTTGTATAACTCTGAAATGTACATTATTTTTCACTAAAACACACACACTGAGACACACACAGACACACTGAGACCTACACGCTTGCTCATCCTTCTCTAGGTGTGGGTGGGAGGTGGGGGTGGGGGGTACCCCAGGACCAGGGTTGAGCTCATCCTTCACTAGCACAGTGCCTGAGGCAAATGCAAAAACTAAACTGCTCTGCCTCGCCTGCACGAACAAATATTATTAAAATACCAGCCTGGAGCTGCTAGCGAAGTGTTATTCATTTGCACCTATCGGCACCTCCCCTATTAAAATATACCATGGTACTTGTTCCAGTGGATTCTGGAACAAGGCACGTTATAATGTTATCAGTGTGAAAGTACAATGGTGTACTGAATAATATATATATTGTATATGTATACCTATCCTATTTAGACCATCAATGTACTGTACTGTGTTATGGTCCTATAATACTGTATCACCATAGTACAGCATTTCATTTTTTTATTTCTAAAAAGTATCATGGTATCTAATTGCAACACCATACTGCGGTGCTATGTCTAGTGCTATGGTATAGTGTAGCTGTATACCATTGTGTTATTATGGTTGTACTGCATTATAGTACCATAATAGGTCATTGTCTATTGGTGGTATAGGTTGTATACATATATTATACAGCACCATTGAACTTTAACACTGTTACCATCATACCTTGTTCCAAAATCCAGTGGCATAGGAACCATGGTACATTGTTATAGGGTCTTGTCGAAAAGCAGCAATTTTTGTAGCAACAACCTGTCCGTTAGTTAGTTAACTGGCATAATAATGATTTGATAAACACATCAGAAACATTTATTAACACAGCTGCTCACTCAGGGCCTAGTATTGCTGTTTGACAGATACTACCCTTTATTAAGAGACCTGCACTCAAGGAAAAGGCAAATTGTAGCCTGTGTGTCCAGCATCTGGTTGCTCAATAGCAGCCTCTTCTTAACACAGAGCCCCCCCAATACATTTTCTATTTCTCTCCAACATGCCTTCCTGTAATTATGTGTGTTTAAAATACACTGTAAAAGACTATGGCAGCAGTGTGGAGTAGTGGTTAGGGCTCTGGACTCTTGACCGGAGGGTTGTGGGTTCAATCCCCAGTGGGGGACACTGCTGTTGTATCCTTGAGAAAGGTACTTTACCTAGATTGCTCCAGTAAAAACCCTACTCTATAAATGGGTAATTATGTGATATATGTATAACGTGATATCTTGTAACAACTGTAAGTCGCCCTGGATAAGGGCATCTGCAAAGAAATTATAAGATGGATTATGAACAAAAGGAAGTACTGGAGTTGAATTACAGTCATTTAGTTAATAATGCATTAACAAAGAAATCATTTTGTGAAAGCAGCAATGAATATGCCCATTTCTCCATTCCATTTCAAAATGTTCTGTATCTGCGTCTCTCCAACACCACATTTTTCAGTAACTTTAATTCTCTCATCAATGGTCAGACAAATAATTCTCTCATCCATTTCTACATGTTAACCACTCCCCAATCCATGTGCATGCATTTCCTTGAATCCCTACTGCGTTCAGTTTGAGAATTAATCTTTTATGCGGGACTTTGTCAAAAGCTTTCTGGAAATCTAAATAAACCATGTCATATGCTTTGCAATTATCCATTATCGATGTTGCATCCTCAAATAGGGGTTCCTAGTATCTTCCTTTTGCATGGTCCTAGTATCCCACATGCTACATTCCACCCCCACTAAATGAATCAATGCCCCATCAATTACACCAAGGAAACTTGCCAAGTGCGAAAACAAGCATAAGGGACATTGCTACAGTTGCTGGATAACCTGGACACAGGAAGATCTGTAACCTGAATTTTTACCTCCGCCCCTACCTGCTGGCCGTGAGACATTGCAGCTTGTGGAAGATGATGAGGGTTGGGATGGTAGCCTGCTGTGGTCTCCTTTGTCCCTCTAGTTGGCTCATTCAATACAGGGAACTCCTCAACATCAGGAACAAGCATCATCCTCTCTGCTGGGTTATCTTGTGGGTCAAGTGGCATCCACTGCACCTCTAAAATAATGGCGTCATCATCAGAATCACAATCCTCCATGCTAAAATAATCAAAGGGAATACCTGGATCTAAGACCTCATTCTCCTCTTCCCCGGGTAGTGAGCAGTGTGCTGGACACAGCTCAGTCCGATGGACTTGCTTCAATGGGCAAGCGACCTCTACTGGAGCAATCGAATACACAGGTCCCTGGTCAGTGGGACATCGTACAACTCGGTAAAGGGTAGGGTTCCAGGTCCTGGATTTTATTGCGTCCTCTTCTCCAATGATCTTTCTGGTAAACAAGCTGGCCCTCCTAAAGCACAATCCCTCACCTTGCTGTTATGAGCCTTCCCCCTCTGCTGAGCTGTTGTTTCCATATGGTGTTTAGCACTTTGATACACAGATCTTCAGATTTTCCTGGTGTTCTGCCATCCAGTCTGTACCTCTGCCCCCTGCTGGCCTCTGGCCACATCCTCCAAACAAGAAGTCCATCCACGGTTAATTGAGGTTCTCTGCCAAACATTAAAACACAGGGAGACTGGCCAGTAGACTGATGTGGTGTGGTATTATATGCAAAGAGTACCTGTGGTAAACACTCTGTCCAGCATTGTTTCTTCTCAGAGGGGAGGGTGCGCAAAAGGTCATGTAAGGTCCTGTTGAAGCGTTCGCATTGACCGTTACCTTGCGGCCAATATGGAGTTGTCCTAGTCTTGTGAATGCTGTGCAGTTGGCACAGTTGTCGAATGAGTTCTCCCTCAAAACATCTGCCTTGATCAGAGTGGATCTGTTGTGGGACCCCAGTGGTAGAGAATTCCATCTTCCTCCAAAATCCTATCCCCCTGACGGAATAACTCCAGCACATCCCCAGACAGCTTTGATTGGGCAAATTGTTAGTTGAATTGAGTGTTAATAAATTGAGTTGGAAAAAAGTAATGCAGACACAGGGGGGTCCCCAGGACCAGGATTGAGAACCACTGTTCTAAGGTATATATTAGGCTGTTTCAGAGAACTTTTGAATCATCAGCAACTCACTGACCTGCCCAGTGGTGGTTACTTATGTTGTCTAAAGTGAACCCACCTGTTAAGCAGTGTGTGCTGGAAAGCCTGGTCAAAACATGGGTGAAGTAAGAGCGCCGTGGCGGTCTTACCTGACAGAGAGAGGTAGCAGGGTTGTGCTAGAGCAGCAGTGTGAGGTAGTGGTTAGGGGGCTCTGGACTCTTGACCCGGAGGAGGGTCGTGGGTTCAGCTCTTACTTTCACTAAAAACATAGTTTTTTGTATATAATAATATACTATTGTGGATATTAAGAATTGTATTTTTATATAAAAAATGAATACTGATAATTCTTGATATTCAGAATTACATTTTTGATATTAACAACAAAAATTGCTGATATTAAGAATTGCATTATTGATATGAGAAATTCAGGAAATTCATTTTCTCAAGATGACAGAAATGTCCTGAAGTAGACCACTTTAATACTCATACACTCCGGGGCCCATGGCCATTAAAGTGCTCTAACTACAGTTTTGCAGTTTTTGAGATACGTGTATTTTTTTCTCATCAATACATTCTAATACAGGACAGTAATCTGAATTCTGACCCCAGACAAGTCTGTGACAAACATCTTTCAACTTCAGAAATATATTACAGTGATGTTTATCTAATGAAGTCAGCTGTCAATGTGATGCCACGTTGCAGCTATTTTGTATAATGTTTTTAATTTATTCAAATTCAAGCCTGTTATGTAAGTGGCAGTGCCAGCAGCCCCTCCAGTGCTGTGCTCTGGTATAAATATGTCTGCTTCTCCACTGCAACTCTACAGACCTGCCTCGACAGCTCCAGACCAGCAGACACCATGAAGACTCTCATGCTCGTTTTCTCCCTGGCTCTCCTCTGCGGCTGTGAGTATTTTATTTCTTAGCAGACGATATCATGTTATTTTTTACATACAATTACCCATTTATACCTAGTACAACCCTGCTGCCTCTCTCTGTTCACTGCTCTCTCTCAGAGTATCACTGCGATCGGAGCTGTTTCTGTAGGCTAGCTCTGTCATGCAGGTTTCTGATGGCAATGCAGATCTTTATCAATGTCAATGCTTTTGTTTCCAAAGAGTTGTGGCTCACAAATAATTTGGGCTGATTGGTGATATTCACCTGGAGTTCTGCTATTTGTCCACTTTGTAAAAATATAATTAGGGCTTCTGGTTTTGGGTTTTTATTTTTGTCACCCTGTGAAGTCCTTTTAAACATGTTTTAAGCCAATTTGCTTTCTTTCTTTCTTTCTTTCTTTCTTTCTTTCTTTCTTTCTTTCTTTCTTTCTCAAACTCTAATTACTAAAGGAAGTTATTTGTTTTTACTCTCATATATATCTTGATTGAGTTCATAAACAAGCTTCCCTGTGCGCTTATTCCACCTGATTGTGAGCCTGCATTTCATTCTGGCTTCAGTCTAATCATTGCTGAATTCCGCTTATTATCTTCCACACTTAGTTTCTAGGAGTAGTGCTACTAGTTTGTTTTCTCCTGCTAATTTAACCATGCTTCTCTATATCTGGCACGCAGGCTTAGCAAATGTTCTTCACTTTTAATTGTTGTTGTTTTCTCTCCTTTTATTACTTATTATAATTCAGTTCTATTATGATATTTTATTGTATATTTTTCTATTGTATTGAATAGTTTTATTGTTAAGCGCTTTGTGAGGGTGGCTCACCTTGAAAGATGCTATATAAAATAAAGTTTGATTGATTGATTGTACCTGAATTATTCATTTGTAAATACAAATGTCAGCACATGTAATTTACAGAATTCTGAGCCCAGAGTGCTGATTCTCAACATTGTGTTTTTCAGATGCAGAGACACTTGTGTGTACTGTTAATGGTAGAGATAACATAACATGTCGTAAAGGCCTTGATGTTTGTTTCAGTAAGTCTTTTAAAACAAAACTTATGTGTTGAAATGGGGGTCACTGTGTCCCAATCGTCCCATAACATTTATATTATCATATGAGAAAAGGGTAAGAGGGGGAAGCCAGTTTATTTTATTCCAAGCCACTGGTGTCAGACTCCATTCCTGTAGGTCGGTACTGCAGTGTCTGCTGGTTTTCATTCCAACTTCTGCTCTCAATTACTTAATAATATTTTGGGACATAGATTAGGGGTTCAGTGTATCTAGCTAATTAAATAATTAGAACAAAGAAGTCATTGAGGAGGACTTGCGTGGAATGAAAACTAGCAGACACTGCACTGCAGGACCAGAGTCTGACTGACTGACACCCCTGCTCCAAATCAATCCCTGCAGCCACGGCACTGGAGAGGCTGTACAGCAGTCATTCCCAAACCTGTCCCGGAGTGCCCTCCCCCTAAACCCCCCCCCCCCCACTGGTTTTTATTCCAACTGAGCTGCTCTCAATTGAATATTCCAAATTGGGAGAAAACAGGGGTAGAAATAATTGCTGATTCCAAATAAAAAAATATTACAATGAAGTAGCCCACAAGACTTCAGCTTCAGAGAGCGAGACACTCAGTGAGTTACTCAGGCAGAGCTAGAAATGTTTCCATCAGACTGCAAATGAAAGAATTCATGCTTCCTATTTTTTGTCCTTGTATAACTAATTTTTTTAACTGTTTTTGTTTTTCAGAAAAAACTTTTTCTTTTGCAGGTGAAGCTATTACGCTTAGCGGATGCATGTTTTCAAAACGTTGTTATGCTGAGCACAACTGTTGCAACACCGACAAATGCAATGCATAATTATCATGCTTCCAAATGCATCCTTGAAGGAAATAAAATCTAAAGCATCTTACCCTGTGTCTCTGGTCCTTCTTCTCTGTATGGATAGATTGTATTTGCTTATTAGGAAGGCCTGTAATTTGATTGTTTATGGTAGCCCTGAACTGCAAGATGAAAAAAAAATAGTGGGATTATCTCATACGTACGTGATAATAACTGGTACTATATGATCTCGTACACATGTGATAATAACTGGTACTATATGATAACTATATGATCTCGTACACATGTGAAAATAACTGGTACCATATGATAACTATATGATCTCGTACACATGTGATAATAACTGGTACCATATGATAACTATATGATCTCGTACACATGTGATAATAACTGGTACTATATGATAACTATATGATCTAGTACACATGTAATAATAACTGGTACTATATGATAACTATATGATCTCGTACATGTGATAATAACTGGTACCATATGATAACTATATGATCTCGTACACATGTGATAATAACTGGTACTATATGATAACTATATGATCTCGTACACATGTGATAATAACTGGTACCATATGATAACTATATGATCTCGTACACATGTGATAATAACTGGTACCATATGATAACTATATGATCTCGTACACATGTGATAATAACTGGTACTATATGATAACTATATGATCTAGTACACATGTGATAATAACTGGTACTTTATGATAACTATATGATCTTGTAGATACGTGATAATAACTTGTATGTACGAGAAAACTGTATGATCTTTCACATACGAGATAGCTTTCTTGAACATACGACATCATTGTGCAAACGCCAGTTATCATCACGCACGTGCCAGTTATCGGATAAGCGCCAAATCTCTCACAGTGATTTGCGCTGCCCCTTCATGAAGGACAGGGTATAGTCTCTGGAGGGTGCTGGTTTGTGTCTCTTCATGAAGGACATGGTATAGTCTCTGGAGGGCGCTGGTTTCTGTCTCTTCATGAAGGACAGGGTATAGTCTCTGGAGGGCGCTGGTTTGTGTCTCTTCATGAAGGACAGGGTATAGTCTCTGGAGGGTGGTGGTTTCTGTCTCTTCATGAAGGACAGGGTATAGTCTCTGGAGGGTGCTGGTTTCTGTCTCTTCATGAAGGACAGGGTATAGTCTCTGGAGGGTGCTGGTTTCTGTCTCTTCATGAAGGACAGGGTATAGTCTCTGGAGGGTGCTGGTTTCTCTCTCCATGAAGGACAGGGTATAGTCTCTGGAGGGCGCTGGTTTCTGTCTCTTCATGAAGGACAGGGTATAGTCTCTGGAGGGTGCTGGTTTCTGTCTCTTCATGAAGGACAGGGTATAGTCTCTGGAGGGTGGTGGTTTCTGTCTCTTCATGAAGGACAGGGTATAGTCTCTGGAGGGTGCTGGTTTCTGTCTCTTCATGAAGGACAGGGTATAGTCTCTGGAGGGTGCTGGTTTCTGTCTCTTCATGAAGGACAGGGTATAGTCTCTGGAGGGTGCTGGTTTCTCTCTCCATGAAGGACAGGGTATAGTCTCTGGAGGGCGCTGGTTTCTGTCTCTTCATGAAGGACAGGGTATAGTCTCTGGAGGGTGCTGGTTCCTGTCTCTTCATGAAGGACGGTATAGTCTCTGGAGGGTGCTGGTTTCTGTCTCTTCATGAAGGACAGGGCATAGTCTCTGGAGGGCGCTGGTTTCTGCCTCTTCATGAAGGACAGGGTATAGTCTCTGGAGGGCGCTGGTTTCTGCCCCTTCATGAAGGACAGGGTATAGTCTCTGGAGGGCGCTGGTTTCTGTCTCTTCATGAAGGACAGGGTATAGTCTCTGGAGGGCGCTGGTTTCTGTCTCTTCATGAAGGACAGGGTATAGTCTCTGGAGGGCGCTGGTTTCTGTCTCTTCATGAAGGACAGGGTATAGTCTCTGGAGGGTGCTGGTTTCTGTCTCTTCATGAAGGACAGGGTATAGTCTCTGGAGGGCGCTGGTTTCTGTCTCTTCATGAAGGACAGGGCATAGTCTCTGGAGGGCGCTGGTTTCTGTCTCTTCATGAAGGACAGGGTATAGTCTCTGGAGGGTGCTGGTTTCTGTCTCTTCATGAAGGACAGGGTATAGTCTCTGGAGGGCGCTGGTTTCTGTCTCTTCATGAAGGACAGGGTATAGTCTCTGGAGGGTGCTGGTTTGTCTCTTCATGAAGGACAGGGTATAGTCTCTGGAGGGCGCTGGTTTCTGTCTCTTCGTGAAGGACAGGGTATAGTCTCTGGAGGGCGCTGGTTTCTGTCTCTTCATGAAGGACAGGGTATAGTCTCTGGAGGGCGCTGGTTTCTGCCTCTTCATGAAGGACAGGGTATAGTCTCTGGAGGGCGCTGGTTTCTGTCTCTTCATGAAGGACAGGGTATAGTCTCTGGAGGGTGCTGGTTTAAGAATTATATTATGCACTTGCAGTTCTGGCTAAATTTTTAATGATTAAAGCTTTGAATTTTATACTTACAAAAGTGTCCACTTTCAAACAAAACAAACCACAGACAATGTGAATTTTATTATTGTATTACACAAAACAGATCTCTAGATAATATTTCAAACAGAAACATACATTTAACTAACATAGGCAACTTTTTCCAGAATGAAAAGTATATTTACCATTGATGAAATACAGGAGGTTGAAAAGGTCTGGTTGCAACAACTCGGGTCTAAACTCAGTCAATGAAGAATTCCACTTGCGTAGCAAAAATCCCAATGGTTAGCCAAAGGTTTTTGATCCGTTCCAGGTTTTGTCAGTGTCTTTGAAGAAGGAAGTGGTGTTCTCTTTGAATCAAAGTTATTGACTATCCCACGTTGATCTTCACTTGAAGTTTTTAATAACAGCGCTTCTTATTGTAAGGTATAGTGAATAAATATAATAATTGTCCAGCTTACGCTACCCAACAAAGTTACCTCGGCTGACAATATTTAATTAAACCAAATTTGTTTTACCTTTTCAGTTTTCACAGCTTTCAAAGTTTCCTTTAATAGTTCAAGTTTTCTTCCAACAGTTTTCACAAATTTTCACAGGAAATGGTAGTTTGGTCCTCAAATCAAATGGTCACAAGTAGATGGAATTTTTTTAGACATCCTTCTAGTGCACAAAACCTTTTCTTAAACTTTCACCAAAGGGGTGTGTTTGCACTCTCAGCCAATCACTGTCTTTCTCAAAATAAGTTCTTTGATTGGTGGCTGATATCAGAAAGAAGTGTATTTTAACTTCAAAGGTTTTTAAAGTGAATTACCTAATTTTCAAATGAATGATGTAAAACTTGTTTTTCTCATAACTTCCTTAATCTGACTTGGATTTTCATTTGACCTGTAAATCTGTGTTGCTCAGTCCAATATGAATATTTTGATACCAGATTGGATATACACAACCAAATCTGTCATCTCGGTACACTGTTTCACCCTTTTGACTTAACTATAACATTTTAGGAAAACATTTTACTAAAGTCTATATTACAATACATGTGTCTATTTAGTTATTTTTAATGTTATATTTATAATATTTTCAGTATTTTCTCCATATAAACAGTTAAGTCATTATAGTTTTCCCTCAAAATGTCAAGTTACAAGTTTGTAATAGATTCATCAAACTTTATTGATTAATAAGATCCTGCATCAATATTATGTGTTCTCATATAATTCTTAATTTCTCTTAAGAGAAATACTTTAATCATCACAGCATGCTTGCCCTGCAATTCCATTGCTCCCCCTACTTAGAACAGAACAATAAATTACTCAGATCTCTCCAGACCATTGTCACCTTTTTGGAGACGCTTAACTTCAAATAACTGGTATCTTCCAGGACCAGTTGCATATCTGTTCCTGTGTCTGTTTCTTAATCTAATCAAGAATCACTTTTAAATTTCCAAAGACCATTTGCCATTCATTGTTTATACAGAGTTCTTAAACCTTAAACCTATTCTACAGCCGCGTCTGTAGAGGAGAGGAATTGAAAAAAGGGGGAAAATCAAAACACAGATACATTCCAACCATCTGTATTAGTAAAATTAAAAATTACATTCAATCATTAATTACATTCAATCATTAATTACATTCAATCATTAATTTTCCCCACAGCTGGTTTCTGCCTCTTCATGAAGGACAGGTAGGCATATAAAATTGTACAACTGAAGTACAATCTCCGGTCTGCTGCAATCTCAGGTCTGGTAATGGGTAGCAGTGTGGAGTAGTGGTTAGGGCTCTGGACTCTTGACCGGAGGGTTGTGGGTTCAATCCCCAGTGGGGGACACTGCTGTTGTACCCTTGAGCAAGGTACTTTACCTAGATTGCTCCAGTAAAAACCCAACTGTATAAATGGGTAATTGTATGTAAAAATAATGTGATATCTGTATAATGTGAAATAATGTGACATCTTGTAACAATTGTAAGTCGCCCTGGATAAGGGTGTCTGCTAAGAAATAAATAATAATAATAATAATAATAATAATGTGATTTGCTTGGCTGACTCGGATCCTCAAATTATTACAAGGAATAATCCTATTCCTTCACTCAACCCAATTCCCAAATCACAGTTTCCTGACCAGATTTTGGAATCTGGTTGATTCCATGGAGAGACAAAAAGGGCTGAAACAGAAGAGCTGCAAGGGCAGCTAAAAAAAAAGCCAGCTATTGCCTCAGCAAAGTGTTTGTTTAAATGATATGGAAATGTTCAAATTAACTAGACTTTTAAAATGTATATTGAACTCAAATGCATTAAGGAGTTACACAAACTTACTTCTTAGGACTGCAGCCAGATCCGGAGAAAGCTCTCGCAACTCAAACTAAATGAGTAGCTCAACTTACTTATATGAAAGGCAATGGTGGGGGGGAGGGGAGAATGGGGGGGGGGGAGTTTTGTAGTTTGTTGCCAATGTATTTAAATGTGTTATATGTACTGTATTTACATTAGTACTGCCATAACTACAGTGGAACTGAAGGGACTTTTTTTTTGTACCCGGGAATCAGTTCCAGTAGTTTGTTGTCAGTTTACCGTCATTAACGGCAGTAAACTGAAAGTACGTTTCCCTCCCTCCCTCCCGAATGCTAACTAACAATCTTTAAAATCCTCTCTTATTGATTTATTAACACACACTGAGAGTCACTCACTCAAGCAGCACTGTATTTGAGGTATCTCGAGTGCTGCTGCACTGACTAGGGCGGTAAGCCCGTGATTCTCGGAAATTATTGATTGTGAAAGGGACTTTTTCTGTGCCTTTGTCTGGAGGGAGGGGAGAGGGCAAGTCGAATGATCACTTCACCTCTAAATCAGTTGAAGATTTCTAAATGCATTCTAAAAAGATCTAAAATGCATTTGGAGACATTGCTAAAGAATAATTTGTCTCGTATATTACAGCTATAGTCCCGAGCATAATGTAGCGGGGGAATTTGTGCTACTGTTGTGCAGAACAGATCTACATTCACACAGAAAGGAATGCGCAGAATGCCTGCTGACGATGTGCAAACCACAGTTAGACAGGTGTGAAAGAAAATACAAGGTGTGGCTGTTCATGCATTGCAATTAGTCCCATGCCATTTACCAAATTAAGAACATTCATTTCATATATCGACCAGTGACCGCAATTCTCTTACCCAGCAATGAAACATTTTAATCACTGGACTCAAACCTGTATTAAACGACCATTTTAGTCTGGCTTTTATCTGCAATCAATAATCATACTATTAAAACAACAACAACAGCGCAGCTCTCTTGTAAAGGAAGAGAGAAGACACGGAGAAACGAAAAGGTCCCCCTGACCATAGATGAGAGGATTACTGAACTTGGAAAGACACAAAGTTTCAGGGCAAATGCTGACATTTTTGGCTGTTGTAAAGACAGATATACAGAACATATGGGAACAAATATATGTATGTCTAAAAATATTAATGTTTTCATTCATTTATACAACAAATACTGAATGTACACTTGCATTTATTTTGCTAAAACCCATTCTAGTCTATGAAGGGTGTGAATAATGCTGAAGGCAGCTGGATACATCGAGGCCAGTCAATCGCCCAAACTACTCCTGCAACCAGTTTTTAAAACAATAACTTTGTGCTGAAGTCAGATAAAATAAAATAAAAAACTCAAACAAGCTTTAAAAAAACTGCATCCCGTGGCTCTCAAACATTTAAAACACCTGCAAAAAAACAGCAAGCCCAAATCTGCAGGAAATACGCAGGCCTGTAAACTGTTGCTTTGACAGACCATAAGTTCACTGGTAAATCCCTTTTCTGGTTGATCAGCTTCTCTCCGTCTACATCTCCGCGTCTTTCCTGATTCCAGCACTTTGTTTCTTTCGCAAAAAGCACAAGTTCTAAAAAAAGCCAGCTATTGCCTCAGCTAGCTGTTTACTTTTTAAATTGAATGAAAATGTTCAAACTAACTATAAATCAAACTCAAATGGATGAAGAAGTTACATGAACTGTTTTTGGGACAACCGATGAAAACTAGCTTAGGCTAAATCGGAATGTGCAACGCATCATCGCATGTTCAATCATGAATGTTTTAATTGCACGTGGTCCCAACCAAATAAATGAAATAAAGAAACTAAGGTTACCATATGGCTCCAGATTAACTGGACGCTGCGAGACAGTCCGGGATTTCAAACTTGCCCCTAAACTGACAGTAATTCACGTATAAATGAGCTCCAC
This sequence comes from Acipenser ruthenus, assembly GCF_902713425.1. Lineage (NCBI taxonomy): Eukaryota > Metazoa > Chordata > Actinopteri > Acipenseriformes > Acipenseridae > Acipenser > Acipenser ruthenus. The sequence goes on from NC_081230.1 coordinate 1,727,902, forward strand.
CTTTGCTGAGATTAATCCTGTGGTGGAATTGCTGTGTGCAGCAAACAAGTCCCACTGATCAGCTGCTTCTGATCAGATCTTAATGAATGAATAGCTAATCTATGAACAGAGCAGCGGGGTGATGATGAGGAGGATGCTTTGATTGTGTTTTCATACTTGGTGATTGAATATTAACAAACAGAAAAGAAACAGCGACTGGCTGCAATTCATTCTAGTATAATACAATTATTTGATGTGGATGCGGGTATTTAAGCAGCGTTATTCATTGTAGTGAAGGATGGTTCATTTACACATTCATTACTTTCAGATTCGGGGCAAGTTTGAAATCCCGGTCCACACACACTGACCTGTCTCTCTGGGTGGATGCAGGCTGACAGGACAGACAGACAGACACACACACACTGACCTGTCTCTCTGGGTGGATGCAGGCTGTAAGGACAGACAGACAGACACACACACACTGACCTGTCTCTCTGGGTGGATGCAGGCTGTAAGGACAGACAGACAGACACACACACACTGACCTGTCTCTCTGGGTGGATGCAGGCTGACAGGACAGACAGACAGACACACACACACTGACCTGTCTCTCTGGGTGGATGCAGGCTGTCAGGACAGACAGACAGACACACACACACTGACCTGTCTCTCTGGGTGGATGCAGGCTGTAAGGACAGACAGACAGACACACACACACTGACCTGTCTCTCTGGGTGGATGCAGGCTGACAGGACAGACAGACAGACACACACACACTGACCTGTCTCTCTGGGTGGATGCAGGCTGACAGGACAGACAGACAGACAGACACACACTGACCTGTCTCTCTGGGTGGATACAGGCTGTCAGGACAGACAGACACACACACACACACTGACCTGTCTCTCTGGGTGGATACAGGCTGACAGGACAGACAGACAGACACACACACTGACCTGTCTCTCTGGGTGGATACAGGCTGTCAGGACAGACAGACAGACAGACACACACACACACTGACCTGTCTCTCTGGGTGGATACAGGCTGTCAGGACAGACAGACAGACAGACACACACACTGACCTGTCTCTCTGGGTGGATACAGGCTGTCAGGACAGACAGACAGACAGACACACACTGACCTGTCTCTCTGGGTGGATGCAGGCTGTCAGGACAGACAGACAGACAGACAGACACACTGACCTGTCTCTCTGGGTGGATACAGGCTGTCAGGACAGACAGACACACACACACACTGACCTGTCTCTCTGGGTGGATACAGGCTGACAGGACAGACAGAGACACACACACACACTGACCTGTCTCTCTGGGTGGATGCAGGCTGTCAGGACGCCCTCCTCGTCTCGGGGGTAATCAAAGGGCTGCTGGAGCTCAAAACACTGCAGAGGAGTGTAGGGGAGAGAGAGACCTGGAGAGAGACAGAGAGGGAGAGAGTTGAGAGAAAGGGGCAGGGGGAGAGAAAAGAGAGAAAGAAAGGGAGAGAGGGGACAGAGAGGGGGAGAGGAAGAGGAAATTAACATTGTATACAGACAGACTTCCAGACGTCTTAAGAGACAGACACACACTCACAAAAGACACAGAGACATAGATGGACACACACACACAGATACAAGCAGCAGACTCAAAAACAGAAAGACACAGACACACACAAACAGACAGGCTCACAGAGACACACAAACATGCAGACACACAAACAGACAGACACACAAACACACAGACAGACAGACTCATTCAGAGACACAAGCAGAGGCAGTTGGAATTAGAGAGATGTAGACACAGACAGACAGACCGACCGACACAAATACAAAGACACACAGACTGACCCTGGTTGAATAGTTACATAAAGTCTGTGCTGGGAGTAGCTGCACTATATGTAGTTCTATTAGGTGTTTCACTCACCTCAATATCTTTGCTGTGAAGCACCTGTTCAGGTCTGTCTCCAGGTATCTCCTGTTCTGCTTGGTTGCTCTGGGATTGGCTAGCAGTGTCTGCGCTCTGAAGCTGCGCCAGTGCAGAAAGGGGGTGTTGCCCTGCCTCAGCCACTCCCTCACCAGACAGACTCCTCCCAGCTCATTGCCATGGGTACCGCTGGTCACAACCACTCTGCTGAGAGGTCGGGAGGGAAAGGCAGTGGAACGTTCCATCTGAGAAGAAGAGGGGTGTGTGAAAATAAAAAAAAACACATCCATTTTATTTAAATTTAATAAAAACAAAAAGTCAACAACTATTATATGTAACAAAAAAAAAAGAAATACAGGCACCAGATCTTTCATACACGCACTCATGCAATATCCATAGCTGATCAATGCACCATGCAGCAGTTCCATACATACTGTAGCACCACTACGGGAATCCAATGGGACTTTGTTTGATTTCTAATTGAAGTATCACAGTGATGGTACCCAGAATGTAATCCAACACTGTGCCATCATGGTCCTATTTCTTTAACCATGGCAGTGCTGTCTGTCCGGTACCATCAATGCACTGTGCAGCAGCAGTACCACACATACTGTAGCACCACAATGGGAATCAATACATGCAAACATTCCCCACAGCTGCTTTCATGTTTTTTTAGACTGTGGGAGGAAACCGGAGCGCTTGGTGGCGAAAAAAAACAATGCAAACACGTTGGGGGAACATGCAAACTCCACACAGACAGACAGACAGACAGACAGACAGACAGACAGCAGACCCTCATTTAAGGGCTCAATAAAGCAATTGTGAGCAGCTCCTCAGCTGGAACAAAACCCAGCAGAAGCACAGACACACAAACAGACAGGAGGGTCCCCAGGACCAGAACTGGGAAACACTGCACCAGATATACAGAAAGATGTTTCAGTGTGACAGACTGACCGAACTTTGTCCTAGTGACCTCTGACCCCCAAAATAAAGTTTCGAGCTTAAAAGCGAACTCGTTATACAAGCAGAGAGATTGTTATCATTTCCCATTTGAGACGAATATCGGATTAAAAATGCACTGCACAGTTTACAGTCATACTAAAGGACAGGGCAGCACTGTGAAGCACAGAGAGAGGGACAGCACTGTGAAGCACAGAGAGAGGGGCAGCACTGTGAAGCACAGAGAGAGGGACAGTGGTAAAGTAAAGGACAGGGCAGCATTGTGAAGCACAGAGAGAGGGGCAGTGGTAAAGTAAAGGACAGGGCAGCATTGTGAAGCACAGAGAGAGGGACAGTGGTAAAGTAAAGCACAGGGAAGCATTGTGAAGCACAGAGAGAGGGGCAGTGGTAAAGTAAAGCACAGGGCAGCACTGTGAAGCACAGAGAGAGGGGCAGTGGTAAAGTAAAGCACAGGGCAGCACTGTGAAGCACAGAGAGAGGGGCAGTGGTAAAGTAAAGCACAGGGAAGCATTGTGAAGCACAGAGAGAGGGGCAGTGGTAAAGTAAAGCACAGGGCAGCACTGTGAAGCACAGAGAGAGGGGCAGTGGTAAAGTAAAGGACAGGGCAGCACTGTGAAGCACAGAGAGAGGGGCAGTGGTAAAGTAAAGCACAGGGCAGCACTGTGAAGCACAGAGAGAGGGGCAGTGGTAAAGTAAAGGACAGGGCAGCATTGTGAAGCACAGAGAGAGGGGCAGTGGTAAAGTAAAGGACAGGGAAGCATTGTGAAGCACAGAGAGAGGGGCAGTGGTAAAGTAAAGGACAGGGCAGCATTGTGAAGCACAGAGAGAGGGGCAGTGGTAAAGTAAAGCACAGGGCAGCATTGTGAAGCACAGAGAGAGGGGCAGTGGTAAAGTAAAGCACAGGGCAGCATTGTGAAGCACAGAGAGAGGGGCAGTGGTAAAGTAAAGCACAGGGCAGCATTGTGAAGCACAGAGAGAGGGGCAGTGGTAAAGTAAAGCACAGGGCAGCATTGTGAAGCACAGAGAGAGGGGCAGTGGTAAAGTAAAGCACAGGGCAGCATTGTGAAGCACAGAGAGAGGGGCAGTGGTAAAGTAAAGCACAGGGCAGCATTGTGAAGCACAGAGAGAGGGGCAGTGGTAAAGTAAAGCACAGGGAAGCATTGTGAAGCACAGAGAGAGGGGCAGTGGTAAAGTAAAGCACAGGGCAGCACTGTGAAGCACAGAGAGAGGGGCAGTGGTAAAGTAAAACACAGGGCAGCATTGTGAAGCACAGAGAGAGGGGCAGTGGTAAAGTAAAGCACAGGGCAGCATTGTGAAGCACAGAGAGAGGGGCAGTGGTAAAGTAAAGCACAGGGAAGCATTGTGAAGCACAGAGAGAGGGGCAGTGGTAAAGTAAAGCACAGGGCAGCACTGTGAAGCACAGAGAGAGGGGCAGTGGTAAAGTAAAACACAGGGCAGCATTGTGAAGCACAGAGAGAGGGGCAGTGGTAAAGTAAAGCACAGGGCAGCATTGTGAAGCACAGAGAGAGGGGCAGTGGTAAAGTAAAGCACACGGCAGCATTGTGAAGCACAGAGAGAGGGGCAGTGGTAAAGTAAAGGACAGGGCAGCATTGTGAAGCACAGAGAGAGGGGCAGTGGTAAAGTAAAGCACAGGGCAGCATTGTGAAGCACAGAGAGAGGGGCAGTGGTAAAGTAAAGCACAGGGCAGCATTGTGAAGCACAGAGAGAGGGGCAGTGGTAAAGTAAAGCACAGGGCAGCATTGTGAAGCACAGAGAGAGGGGCAGTGGTAAAGTAAAGCACAGCGCAGCATTGTGAAGCACAGAGAGAGGGGCAGTGGTAAAGTAAAGCACAGGGAAGCATTGTGAAGCACAGAGAGAGGGGCAGTGGTAAAGTAAAGCACAGGGCAGCACTGTGAAGCACAGAGAGAGGGGCAGTGGTAAAGTAAAACACAGGGCAGCATTGTGAAGCACAGAGAGAGGGGCAGTGGTAAAGTAAAGCACAGGGCAGCATTGTGAAGCACAGAGAGAGGGGCAGTGGTAAAGTAAAGCACAGGGAAGCATTGTGAAGCACAGAGAGAGGGGCAGTGGTAAAGTAAAGGACAGGGAAGCATTGTGAAGCACAGAGAGAGGGGCAGTGGTAAAGTAAAGGACAGGGCAGCACTGTGAAGCACAGAGAGAGGGGCAGTGGTAAAGTAAAGCACAGGGCAGCACTGTGAAGCACAGAGAGAGGGGCAGTGGTAAAGTAAAGCACAGGGCAGCATTGTGAAGCACAGAGAGAGGGGCAGTGGTAAAGTAAAGCACAGGGCAGCATTGTGAAGCACAGAGAGAGGGGCAGTGGTAAAGTAAAGCACAGGGCAGCACTGTGAAGCATAGAGAGAGGAGCAGTGGTAAAGTAAAGCACAGGGAAGCATTGTGAAGCACAGAGAGAGGGACAGTGGTAAAGTAAAGGACAGGGAAGCATTGTGAAGCACAGAGAGAGGGGCAGTGGTAAAGTAAAGCACAGGGAAGCATTGTGAAGCACAGAGAGAGGGACAGTGGTAAAGTAAAGCACAGGGAAGCATTGTGAAGCACAGAGAGAGGGGCAGTGGTAAGGTAAAGCACAGGGAAGCATTGTGAAGCACAGAGAGAGGGACAGTGGTAAAGTAAAGCACAAGGAAGCATTGTGAAGCACAGAGAGAGGGGCAGTGGTAAGGTAAAGCAAAGCACAGGGAAGCATTGTGAAGCGCAGAGAGAGGGACAGTGGTAAAGTAAAGGACAGGGAAGCATTGTGAAGCACAGAGAGAGGGACAGTGGTAAAGTAAAACACAGGGAAGCATTGTGAAGCACAGAGAGAGGGACAGTGGTAAAGTAAAACACAGGGAAGCATTGTGAAGCACAGAGAGAGGGACAGTGGTAAAGTAAAGCACAGGGAAGCATTGTGAAGCGCAGAGAGAGGGACAGTGGTAAAGTAAAGCACAGGGAAGCATTGTGAAGCACAGAGAGAGGGACAGTGGTAAAGTAAAGGACAGGGAAGCATTGTGAAGCGCAGAGAGAGGGACAGTGGTAAAGTAAAACACAGGGAAGCATTGTGAAGCACAGAGAGAGGGACAGTGGTAAAGTAAAGCACAGAGAGAGGGACAGTGGTAAAGTAAAGCACAGGGCAGCATCGTGAAGCATAGAGAGAGGGACAGTGGTATAAGGCATAATTAAAAACAGGATAAGCCTTATAAACAGCGAAGTGTAATGAAACACAATGAAAGCTTGATAGATCATTGGAAAGCGTTGTTAAGCACAGATTTGGTGAGAAAAATATTCATTCGTTATTTTATAAGTTCTGCAGTTTCCTTCCTACCAGGTTTCGCGTTGTTGTTTCCTTCAGAATTAACTGCCTGCCCGGAACTGTAAAAACACCGGTTTTCGCTGCAACACGGAAACAACGCCGCATTGGCAGACAGGAAATAGGGCAATACCTGGCTTCACTCATATACTTAACATAGGAGTAGCAGCCATTTTGGTTGAGGATAAAATAAACCGCATTACAGAAAATATCCGCAAGATGGCACCAAAGGACAGATAATTATTGCAGCAACTGATAACTTTATACACAACTTTTTTTTTTGTTTTCCTTTTACGATACTGTGTTTCGGCGTTTTCAGTTCAACCCCCTTCACTATTATTATATTATATAAAAACAGAACTGTGTGATTGAACACTGCCTTTCAGATTTGAACGTAATCGCGCCTGCGAAACAAACTGCGAAATACTGGAGGGAACACAATCGCTACAGAATTCGGGACAAAAAAAATAAATAAATAAAAATGCTACAATAGGGAACTGGGAGTGTTGTGTCAGGAAGGACGCAAGACTCTTGTACTTATAAACGTTGTTGTTTATTATCTGTCGGAACAAACACTCCCTAACACTCAGCTTTATTTTAGAAGTCCCACCCTGTGTGTTCCTAGCCCAAGCTGTCCCCCCAGGAACCGTCACCCGATTTTCCACAGTTCCCCATTACGTCACCCCTGTAGCATCGAACATGCAAAACTCTAAACATAACATTTCCCCCCCCTTTTTTAAACACCATTAGCCAGTCACATAGTCCTTCATCCATGTAGGTTGTTGTTTGGCCCTCTGAAGTCGCCGTACAACTTGAGGAGCCCTGAGAGGTGCAGGTGGGGCTGCCAGCCCGTTGTCAATCACAGCCGGGGGCTGCCAGGAAAGAAGTGAAGGAGTGCTCCCCCCTCCTTGTGCTTCTGTTGGCACCGGAACCTTCCTCAGGCGATCTGCATGCCATCGTGACCCATCCTGCAGACAGTAAGTAGCTGGACCCAGCTTTTTCATAATCTGTGACGGTTCTGACCATCGAGGCTGTAGCTTGCTGTGACGCCGGGGAAGCCAGACACGCACCCAGTCCAGCTCCTGCAATTTAGGTGGTTTGGCCCTTCTGGACTGGTCAAACCTCAGCTTCATACGCTGCTGCTGAGCCTCTACGTGCAAACGTGTAACTGACGGTGCAGGATTACTCTTTGCAAAACTAAGGCGATCAAGAGGGAGTTGTAATTCCCTTCCCAGCATCAGCAACGCTGGGGACACCCCTGTAGTTGTGTGCTTAGAGGCACGGCAGTGTAGGAGGGTTTGCAAGAGAGCTGCTTCAAACTGCCAGCCCTCGGTCAGGTAAGTACGAATGCCATTCTTTAGTGTCTGGTTGAGGCGCTCCACACCTCCGTTAGACTGGGGGTGGTAAACAGCTGTCCTGATGTGTTTAATAGCTTTTTCTGCCAGGTAAGTGGTAAAGTCATTTGAGATGAATTGGGGCCCGTTGTCTGTGGTAATGATGTCTGGTAGACCCCAACGAGCAAACAATGAATCCAGCCTTTGAATCACTGCTTGAGTGGTGACTGACCCCATCGGCAGAAGATCAGCAACTGTGTTCTGTCGGCCTGGTGTGAATTCTAGAGTATAATTGTACTGGTTTAAACGGTCAGCCCATCTCAGTAGCCGTAGTGGTTTATGTCCTGAGCCGCTAGTGGACAAAAGTGCAGTGAGAGCTTGATGATCAGTTCGCATTGTGAAGGCTCTGCCATAGAGATAGAGGTGCCAGCGCTCACATGCCCAAATGCAGGCCAACGCTTCCCTCTCACCCACCGAGTACTTTTGTTCAGCTGGAGTGAGGGAGCGGGAAGCAAATGCCACCGGTTTCTCTACACCATCATGAAGTTGTGACAGTACAGCACCCAGAGCTACTGCAGAGGCATCACAGGTAACAACTGTAGGTGCTGCAAGACTGAAGTGTGCCAGCATATGGGGCTGAAGTGAGCTGATGCTTAATAGTCTGCACGGCACGGCGACAAGCTGTGGTCCACTCCCATGGTATGTCCTTTTTGAGGAGGTGGCGTAGTGGAGCTGTAGTGGAGGCAAACTGTGGGAGAAAACGGAGGTAATACGTAGCCATGCCCAGAAAAGATGCCAGTTGGGGTACTGACTGTGGGTCAGGGAGGGTCTGGATGGCGTCCACATGCGAGAAGATAGGAGTGATGCCTTGCCCTGAGAGCTTGTACCCTACAAACTCTATCTCTGGAACACCAAGTAGGCACTTCTCAGTGTTAAGCGTAACGTGATGGGCAGAGAGCCGACGGAAAACCTGAAGTAGACAGGCATCATGTTGAGACTGGGTGGCTCCATGAACTACAATATCGTCCAAGTAAATGGACACCCCTGGTATGCCAGCTAGAAGAAGGGACATTATCTTCTGGAAGCAGCTGGGGGCGGAGCTGAGGCCAAAGGGCATGCGTTTATATCGGAAAACCCCCATATGTGTGACAAAGGCCGTGAGGTCTCGGCTGGCCGGTGCCAGGGGCACTTGAAGATAGCCCTGCTTTAAATCCAGTTTGCTGAAAACAGTGGAGCCATGGAAATGTGTGGTGAGTTCTTCAGCGGTGGGCAGGGGGTATTTATCTGGAATGATGGCTTTGTTGACTGCACGCAGGTCCACACAAAGACGCAGTTCTCCAGATTTTTTGCGTGCAATGACCAGGTTCGAAATCCAAGGGGAGGCGTTAATGGATTCGATGATGTCCGAGTCGAGGAGGCGCTGTAATTCTGCAGTGACCTGGTCTTGGAGGGACAGAGGCACTCTCCGCAGGGGTTGGATGACCGGGGTTACAGCCGGGTTGACTGAGGGCTGGTGTACAAAGTCAGTAATGCACCCCAGGCCTGTAAACAATGCAGGGAACGTGTGGTGCCAGGTGGTTGTTACATGCAGGACATCTGTGCCACATGGAATCAGACAGCCGAAAGTGAGGGCTTTGAAATAAGTCCAGCCCCAGCAAATTGGCACCAGTAGCAGAAAATTGAAGGGGCAAGGGTGTGGTTTTTGTACCGCACAGACAGGCAGACAGTGCCCAGCACCGTGATTGGGGTGTGGCCATAACCAGAGAGAGTAACTGAAGTCTGCTGTAGGGGAATGTGTGAAAAGAAACTATCATAAGTTGTCTTATTTATGAGCGAGACCTTGGCGCCAGTATCAACCAGCAGCGGAATCAAAATGTCATTCACATAGCAACCACAGGTTTTAAAGGGAGTGGCTGGCTGGGACACTGAGTTGATTGCTACTGGTGATGAAGTTGCAGTGTCGGAAGCGGTAGCAGGTGAGGTGGGTGCTGAGCGGCACCACCGGGCAAAGTGGTTCAATCTTTGGCAGTTCCTACAGCGCTGGCCATTTGCTGGGCACTCAGGAGAACGAGTAGGATGCCTGAGTGACCCACAATTAGTGCACCGCCTGGGACGTGATGGAGAATTATTTTGCACTTTTTGTACAGGCACTTGTGCTGTTATGTCTACAGATGGCGGTGTTGAGGAGCCTGCTAGTTTACTAGCAGCTGCTAATGCAGCTTCCACTTGCTTCCTGATATCCACTGCTTTCCCCAATGATAAGTCATCAGATTCTAATAACAGGCGCTCCCTAAGTTGTGCACAAGACGTTTTTTCAATGAACTGATCCCTTATTAATTCATCCTGCAGCGCTCCGAATTTGCAGTGCTGTACTAGCTCTCGCAATGCCGATATGAACTGTACAATTGACTCACCCGGCTGCTGAGCTCGCTGACGAAACTGAAACCGGTTGAGAAGAACACTTTGCCGGGGTCCGAAATGTGCAGACAGGGCATCGACAGCTGCTTTAAACGTGTCGTCCGCCGGTTCCAAAGTAGAGAAAATGCGCTGGCCTTCTGCGCCCAAGCAATGTAAAAGAATGTCTCTCTTCCGTGCGTCTGCCACATCTTGTAAACCCAGCGCTATTAAGTAAGTTTGGAAGGATTGATACCACCGGCGCCATGGGACTGTGGGATCGCCTGGGACGGACAGGAATGATGCAGGCGGAGGTAACGAACAATCAGCCATCCTCGTCGCCAAATGTTGTGTCAGGAAGGACGCAAGACTCTTGTACTTATAAACGTTGTTGTTTATTATCTGTCAGAACAAACACTCCCTAACACTCAGCTTTATTTTAGAAGTCCCACCCTGTGTGTTCCTAGCCCAAGCTGTCCCCCCAGGAACCGTCACCCGATTTTCCACAGTTCCCCATTACGTCACCCTGTAGCATCGAACATGCAAAACTCTAAACATAACAGGGAGCAAGCCCGCTGAGGTGAAGCATACACTGGACCAGCTCCCCTGAAAACAATATTTGGTAAGATCTCAAAAACCATAATAGTAACAAAACTAAACAAAAAAATATAGTTTTTTGCTGGTTTTGTGTCGTGAAGTTAATTTGGACGACACAAAACCAGCACAAGCATAGCACAAAGTACCGAGCCAGGTTTGGTTTAGTTCCGTTATGGTAAGGGGGGGGGGGGTCTATGTGACGTTACTCGTATTACTTGTACCGCTGAATTTTGGAGATACGGAGGTGAAAGTTCAGCACCTGGAATGCCGAGATGCTTCTGGTTTTCATTCCAGCTCAGCTCTTAAAGACCTAATTGGCGTGATTGGAAACCCTTAACCTTTCTTTCCTGGGACCGATACAAATGGTTAAATTGGTCCAATCAAGAACCCTGACCTATACCATCCTATACCATCAATGTGTATAACATCAACGCATCAATATGTTAAATTATAGGGCAATAAAAACAATTGGCCTATACCAGAGGTCAAGAGGAGCCCCATTTCAGCTCCATATTTCATCTCTACATTCAAACGTCTCACTTTGAAACTTGAAAAGTACATTTTAAATCCCAGCTTTTAATCAGTCAGAAATATAGTCTCAAATAACAAAGAAAAAGTCTTCATTCTAACCAGGAAGCACACTGCTCCCTTATTGCAGGAGATCGCTTCAGAAACACAAGAGCGAGCGGTGACACGTTCCTGCCCATTTCCACCTCTGAATACAATTATTATATTTCCTAGCAGACACCCCCCTTCTCCAGGGCGACTTACAATTATTACAATATATCGCTTTATTTTTACATACAATTACCCATTTATACAGCTGGGTTTGTACTGGAGCAATCTAGGTAAAGTACCTGCCTGCTCAAGGATACAGCAGCAGTGTGTGCCTTCCCCCCACCTGGGTTTGAACCCACAACCCTCCGGTCAGGAGTCCAGAGCCCTAACCACTACTCCACACTGCAGCCCTGAACTATCTTATTAATACAATGGTATCTAGTGCACTATATCTACTAGAAACAGTATCATGGTATATGAAATAAAAAGTACAATGCTATTAAGATCAAATTAAACAATACAAATTCAGATGTTTTTGCAGTTGACAGCTTTTCATTCAAGTTGAGGTCGGAAATGAGAAATTTGGGTGTAATCTTTGACAGATATCTTTAATTTGAACCTTATATTAGAAAGATAACCAAAGTGTCTTTTTTCATTTAAGAAATATTGCTAAGCTAAGATACTTTCTCTCCATGCAAGGTGCAGAGAGGTTGATGCATGCTTTTATAACATCCAGACTAGATTACTGCAATGCTCTGCTCTCTTGTATTCTGTGGTGGAATTTTCTGCATACAACCGAGCAGGCACCGGTCCCGTACCGAGAGAACGATTGAGACAGAGACAAGTCGGAGCAAGCCACACTTTATTAGTCTGCAGACTGGAGCATTCAACAGAGTGTCACAGACTCTGCAAGCAACCGCAAAGAAGCTCAAAATACACTAAGTCAAACAGTTCCTTATATAATCAGTTTTTGCACAGAGTTCATGACTTGTGGTAATTCTTATCTCCCTTATTCAGCTCAAACCAACCTTGTGGTTTTCTTGTTACTGTTGTCTACCGACCTCTCTGATTGGTTGATTTTTTCTAGTTGCTAGGGAGAGAGTGTTTGTGAGGTCCCACAAGGTTGATTCCCCGAACATGAGAATACTAAGTGACTGATGAGAAAAGAGGAATTATCGCTGTCCCAAAATATTATCTTTTGAGACAGTGTCCTTTCTCTCATGTCGCTGACTCATGCACTTCTCGGAAAACAGGGCTGCTGACCCTTGGCAATATTCCAGAATGTTAGTTCAACACTTGTAATTTTAATATTTTGTTAACACCAAACTTCATATAATATCATTATTCAGGTTATACAAGTCACAGAAATCATCAAAACACATTGAATTAAAACTCTTAATAATCAAAACACAGTGAATTAAACTCTTAGTATGATTAGTCTATCATTCTGCTATCACAATTCCCAGATCAATCTTAACAAGAAGTACGAGATATGATCACATTACCCTAGTACTGGCAGCCCTACACTGGCTCCCTGTAAAGTTCCGGGTTGATTTTAAGGTTATGTTTATTACACACAAAGCATTAAATGGTTTAGCTCCCTCGTATTTAAATGATATTTTAATCCCATACACACCTATACGACCACTGCGATCCCAGGACGCAGGACTGCTTACTGTCCCTAAGATTTTTAAAATGAACACAGGAGCTAGAGCATTTGGCTTTAGGGCTCCCGAACTATGGAATCAACTGCCAGTTTCTGTAAGGGAGGCACCAACTGTAGCAGTTTTCAAAACCCGATTGAAGACATATTGTCATAATCTGTCGTTCATATTTGAAATGTTATTACCTTGTATTGTACTGCATTTCATCTGTACAGTTTTGCATTTTTATATTTATTGTTGTTGTTTTTTGTGCTCAATAAACCATTGCTGTTTTGATTATTATTATTATTATTATTATTATTATTATTATTATTATTATTATTATTATTATTATTATTATTATTACTATGATGATGATGATTATTATTATTATTATTATTATTATTATTATTATTATTATTATTATTATGTATTGTTTGGCCGGACGAGCGAGACGCTGTCCGCCAGGTTATTGTTTTTATATTTTAAATACCTCGTGAGGATGCGTGGCTGATCAGCTACTGATTATTTAACGAGCTGACAGTCACGCATCCTTACTAATCCTGTGCAGACTGTGGCCGAGGGGTAATAAGGTAATTTAATTAATAGCTAGTTAACACCTCGGCCAGAATATAAAAAGCCTGTAGCTGTCTGCGCTCAAGGTGTAAGAGATGAAATGTAAGTTTGGGGAGAAAGGAGAAAGGCGAAATGCGAAAGGCGACAGGAGACAGGAGACAGGAGACAGGAGACAGGAGACAGGAGACAGGAGACAGGAGACAGGAGAAAGGAGAAAGGAGAAAGGCAATTGCTACATGTGCTGGTCACGCAACCAGCATACTATTTGTTTACTACTTGTTTGTTTGGCCCTTGTGCCCTTTTGTTTTGTGTTTGTTTAAATCTTTTGAGTATTGTTTAATAAAACGCTGGACGCCTTAGCGTCTCAGTTTGAGTCTGTGTTTCTGGTCTGACGTCACCACTTCAAGCCACCCTTTCACAGTGCTATATTAAATAAAGATTGATTGATTGACCTGCACTTTTTGTTCACAAATCTTTACTGCCATTCAAATATCGCCCAATTTACATTGTATACAGCAGAGTAATACGTTTCGATATGTATCCACAAAGGCTTTAACACAAACTCTTAAACTATTATTACTGGCACGTTTCTCTCTGAACAATAACATGCAAAGTTAACTCCACAAGGCCTATTCCCGAAGCAAATACTCTGGTTTGCTGTGTTTATTTTCCATCTCTCGCTTTAGCCTTTAACTGCTGCTGCTGCTGCGCACGGGATAAAGAGAAACATTGTTTTAAATTAGCGGGGATGAGAGAGAGAAAACAAACTAGTAGCACTGCTACTACTAGAAACTAAACGCAGTGGAAGTTAACAAACTGAATTCGAATGCGATCAGACTGCAGGCAGAACGAAATGCAAGTTCAACTAGAATCAGCAGAGAGCAATGCTGCACAATGATGTTTGTAACTCAACTCATATGTGAGGGTAAAAAAAACAACGAAACAACTTTATTTGGTAATTCGTGTTTGATTAACAAAGAAAGAAAGAATGAAAGCAAGGAGGCGAATTGACTCAAAATATGTGTAAAGCGATATCACAGGGTGATAAAACAAAAACAAACAAAAAAAAAACAGACGCCCAACAAATACGCTACAGATATCTCGCCAGCTCCCTGTATTATTATTATGATCTCAATTCAATGTTTTTTCATAAGTAGTGCATGGTGCATAGGCAGCGCAGTGGCAGTTAGCGCTGTTGCCTGCCTCCCTGCCTCGCAACCCCAGTGCCCTGGGTTCGATTCCCCGTCTCGGGGCGGCGGTCTATCTCTTTCTCTGGGTGTCTGTGTATGGAGATAGGATTTATTTAGCATTTAATCATCATTATCATGATTTATGCTACACAAAATCTCCATGATTGCTATGTGTGAACTTTCTTTCCAAGTGCAAAAAATGTCAAAACTGAACTTTAAAAGATAAAGATTCCTGATACTTGCTCTTTGCAAAAGCTCCATATTGTAAACCCCTTCAATATAACACCCCTGCACTTTGTTCAACACACACAATGGCTGGCTTTCATTAGTATTAAAATATCTTCTATCTGGGACAGTGAAACACACACACACACACACGCAAAGAGAGGGGTCTGTAGTTTTGCATATTCGGGAGGGTCTATGTTAAAAAGTATAAGAGCAAATAATCTGAGTGGAACTCAACTCACCCCTTGAGTGTTTGAAGAGACAGGCTGCTGGACTGCATTACAATTGACAGGTAAGTGCAATTCCAAACTCCGCAGAGACATGCTACAACCCTGGTCCTGGAGTACTTCCCCCTGCCTGCCTGCCTTGTTGTTTTTTGTTCCAACCGAGCTGCTCTCAATTGCTTCATTGAATTAATAATTTGCTTAATCTGAGTTTGTTTTATTGTGTAGCTTGGTGGTGGCCAGCCCTGGTCCTGGAGGTCTGGTGTCCCTCCTGGTTTTTGTTCCAACCGTGCCCTAAATTACTAACTAGACCAATTATTACCAATTATTGGATCAATTAAGTAATTTAGGGCACAGTTACAACAAAAGCCAGGAGGGGCACCCCTGGCCCTCCAGGACCTGGGCTGGGCACCGCTGGCCCTCCAGGACCTGGGCTGGGCACCGCTGGCCCTCCAGGACCTGGGCTGGGCACCGCTGGCCCTCCAGGACCTGGGCTGGGCACCGCTGGCCCTCCAGGACCTGGGCTGGGCACCGCTGGCCCTCCAGGACCAGGGCTGGGCACCGCTGGCCCTCCAGGACCAGGGCTGGGCACCGCTGGCCCTCCAGGACCAGGGCTGGGCACCGCTGGCATTGCTTTATAAAAAGTTGGATCATTTAAGTTCCTCATACAATTTTTTTTTTATACTTACCTTGAAATCTCTCCCAAGTGTTTAAAATAATTCAAAAACAGATTAGGAAATTATGAGTTCAGTGAAGTAATTGAGAGCAGCTCAGTGGTTTAAACATAAACCAGCAGGGCAGGAGGGAAGGCAGGGAGGCAGGCAGGGAGGCAGGCAGGTGGGCAGGCAGGCAGGCGGGAAGGCAGGCAGGCGGGCAGGGAGGCAGGGAGGCAGGCAGGCAGGGAGGCAGGGAGGCAGGCAGGGAGGAAGGGAGGCAGGCAGGCAGGGAGGGAGGCAGGCAGGCAGGGAGGGAGGCAGGCAGGAGGGAGGCAGGCAGGCAGACAGGGAGGCAGGCAGGGAGGCAGGCAGGCAGGCAGGAGGGAGGCAGGCAGGGAGGCAGGAGGGAGGCGGGGGGGTTGTTGGGTTTACTCCACACAGTCTTACAAAATACGGGGCTTGAAGTTTTCTGTTTTTATTTTTGATCACTATTGTGATGTCCACATACAACTGAAGTAGCTGATTATTTTTTAAATTTTTTTTATTCATTTTTAGCATTACAGGGTTCCACACTCTAAATGAATAGGAAACATGTTGAATCATATATATATATATATACAGACGTGCTCAAATTTGTTGGTACCCCTCCACAAAAAACGAAGAATGCACAATTTTCTCTGAAATAACTTGAAACTGACAAAAGTAATTGGCATCCACCATTGTTTATTCCATATTTAATAGAAATCAGACTTTGCTTTTGATTTTTTATTCAACATAATATTGTAAATAATAAAACAAATGAACATGGCATGGACAAAAATGATGGGACCACTAACCTATATTTTGTTGCACAACCTTTAGAGGCAATCACTGCAATCAAACGTTTTCTGCAGCTCTCAATGAGACTTCTGCACCTGTTAACAGGTAGTTTGGCCCACTCTTCCTGAGCAAACTGCTCCAGCTGTAAAAAGCGACGGATGGTGCGATCAGAAACTGATGTACCTTCACCTTGGAGTTCAGCTTGTATCTCTTTGGCAGTTATCCTTGGTTCTTTTTCTACCATTCGCACTATCCTTCTGTTCACTCTGGGGTCGATTTTCCTCTTGCGGCCGCGCCCAGGGAGGTTGGCTACAGTTCCATGGACCTTAAACTTTTTAATAATATTTGCAACTGTTGTCACAGGAACATCAAGCCGCTTGGAGATGGTCTTGTAGCCTTTACCTTTACCATGCTTGTCTATTATTTTCTTTCTGATCTCCTCAGACAACTCTCTCCTTTGCTTTCTCTGGTCCATGTTCAGTGTGGTGCACACAATGATACCAAACAGCACAGTGACTACTTTTCTCCATTTAAATAGGCTGAATGACTGATTACAAGATTGGAGACATGTGTGATACTAATTAAAGAAACTAATTAGTTTGAAATATCACTATAATCCAATTATTTATTATCTTTTCTAAGGGGTACCAACAAATGTGTCCAGGCCATTTTAGAATATCTTTGTAGAATAAGCAATAATTCATCTCTTTTCACAGCTTCTTTGCTTTATTCTATGACATACCAAAGGCATGTAAGTATACATGATAAAATAGCTTTTAATTTCATCACTTTTCAGGAGGAATGAAGCATTATTTCAATGAGCTGTAAGGGTACCAACAAATTTGAGCACGTCTGTACATAAACTAATAAATACCCTTCAACGGAGTGCTCCATTATCGTATCTCAGTATCCCCGCTTCATATGGTGTTCAATATTATCTAAAGAGATTTTTTTTTTTCTTTTCACTAGTGTCATCTGTCATTTGGTAATTTTAAAACTAATTGAATGAAATAAATAACACATGCCTCGACTACAGGCATGTTTTCAATGTAGTTGGAAAGTAGTATAAGGTCGTTAATTCTGTGGATTTTATAAGCAACGTTCTGTGTTTTCGTTGATCTGCGCTGTATGCTGTGGCTCGAGCCTGACTTTTTATAAAAAGTCGACCACGAAGGGACTCGAACCCTCAATCTTCTGATTCGAAGTCAGACTCCTTATCCATTAGGCCACACGGTCTTTCGTGCTTACCATGTGATGCGGTCAATTGGTTTTTCATTACCAAGCATTGCACTGTACACTATATGGTTTGCATGTCCATCACCCTGGTAGTAAGCTTCAGATATGAATCCATTTTGATCTGTACAGCACACATCACATTTTAGTCTACAGAAACATGTGCAGTGATTTAAATGATCATATCTCAGTATCCCTGCTTGATCCGGTGTTCAATATTGTCTAAAGAGATTTTTATTTTTTAGCCAGTGTCGTCTGTCATTTGGTAATTTAAAAAATAACTTTATGAAATAAATAACACATGCTTCCACTAGAGGCATGTTTTCAATGTAGTTGGAAAGTAGTATGAGGTTGTTAATTCTGTCGATTTTAAAAGCAACGTTCTGTGTTTTCATTGAGTTGCGCTGTATGCTGTGGCTCGAACCTGTCTGGCGCGGTAGGCAAAGTGATGATCAAAACTCAGATATGCTTTCATTGCACACAAACATCTCGGCCAGTTTTGTCTATACAGCTGTTTATTGCACAGAATGGGAAATGAATGGTCTGTTCGGTGGGTTTTCTCAAGTGTTATGTTTTTTCCCACTTGGGAATGCCGTGCTCCGTGCGGTCTGGACAGGATGACCCTGAAGTGCTGGATACTAATGACCCTTTGTGGTCAGTGGTGGAGAGGGCAGTCCATCAATTAGGCGTGGACTGGCCTGCGTTAGAGCCAACACGACTCTCTCTATTTGAGTCGCTGTCAGCTCCGCCCCTTCAGTCCAGGATGCTACCGGCATTCCCTGATTTTATTAAGGAGGTGCAGTCCACCTGGGGGGCCCCGGTCTCCGCCCCTGCAACTTCTCGCAAGGCTTCGGTCTTCACCATGCACGGGGCGAGCGAAGCTGGGTTAGCGTCCTTCCCACTAGTGGGCGCTGCGTTCGCCGTGTTGGTAAAGGCGCCGACATTATTGGGGCTGGCTAAGGACCCTTCCTGCCCAAACAGGCAGTGTAGGATTACGGAGGCTCACCTGAAAAATGGGTACGCTGCAGCTACAGAGGCAGTTAAGCTGTCTAACGTGGCCAGCCTCCTGACGGTCTACCAGGCGGCGCTCATCCGTGATCTGCCTGAGTGCCCATCAGTTGCTATTGGTTAAGCTGGCTCAACTGAATGCGCGAGCACAGGGCAGGAGCATTGCTTCTCTTGTGGTGGCAAGAAGGCAGCTCTGGCTCTCGCAAGTGAGGGTACAGGAGCCTGATAAGGCCCCATTGCTAGATGCTCCTATATCACCGGGGCACACGTTTGGCCCAGCGGTTGAGGAGATGATGCAACGCTCTGTCAAGGCGCATGAGGCGTCACAGCAGTTAGCAAAAATGTGGCCAAGCAAACCCTTCCAGCCAAGGCAGCCACAGGAGCGCCAGTGGCGCAGGGCACCGCCGCAGCAGCAGGCGCAACCACAGGGCAGTAAAACCGCCCCTTTGGGTGTATCAGCATGCAGCCAACCCGCGTTTGCAAGACCGCAGCGCGGAGGGTGGCGCCCTAGAGGAGGTGGCAGACCGCGTCCTCGTGGCTCTGGCCAGGCCCCTCATGAGCGAGCACAGCCTAAGCAGCCCTGAGAAACCTAGGCAGCCGTTAACCCACCCCTACACAGTTCCACAGCTCCTGTTCTGGCAACAATGCACCGACGACATCTGGGTACGCAAAACTATATTCACCGGGTACACCCTTCAGTTCAGGTTAAACCCCCCCCCTTCAGGGGAGTGGTGGTAACTGCAGTGAAGGACTCGGTTCAGTCCTCAGCTCTGAATGTGGAAATACAGGCATTGGTCAAGAAGCGTGCACTTCAACTAGTAGACCCTGCTCTGACCGACCAGGGGTTCTACTCCAAATACTTCCTAGTGCCAAAAAAGGACGACGGGCTCCGCCCTATTTTAGATCTGCGAGTACTGAACAAATACCTACGGGTGTTGTCGTTCAAGATGCTTACGCACAGGCACATTGTCCAGTCTGTCCGGCAGGGCGACTGGTTTACCACCGTAGACCTGACAGATGCGTACTTTCACGTTCCCATCTGTCCGGGTCAAGGAAGTACCTACGATTCGCATTTCAGAGCAGGGTCTACGAGTTTTGTGTCCTGCCATTCGGCCTGTCTCTAGCTCCTCGAACCTTTTCGAAGTGTATGGATGCCATTTTAGCTCCCTTGCGGGCTCAAGGCGTCCGACTGCTGAACTATCTGGATGACTGGCTCGTCTGCGCGCAGTCAAAGGAGCATTTGGCACAGCACACAGCGATGGTTACAGACCATCTTCAGCGGCTAGGTCTGAAGGTCAATTCAGAAAAGAGCCGCCTAGTGCCGAGCCAACAGACCGAATTCTTGGGTCTGCATCTGGACTCTCGCTGGAGCGGTGTCTCTCCCTATTCAGGTTGAGAGAAACAGTCAGCATGGAGCTGTGTCAGCGCATTCTGGGGTTGATGGCTGCCACCTTGCAAGCCCTTCCTTTGGGCTTACTACACCAGAGACCTCTGCAGGCCTGGTTCAATGCCTTCGCGTTGCATCCGCGGAGAGACAAGCACCGCAGGTTGAGGGTATCCCGAACCTGCTGGGAAGCACTGCGCTGGTGGAAAGTTCCATCGAACATCCGCCAGGGCGTACGCTTGGGTCCCATCTTCCGAAGGGAGGTTATTACGACCGACGCTTCCAACCAGGGTTGGGGAGCAGTCTGGAACGGGTCGGGGACTCGCGGAGTGTGGTCAGGACCCTGGAGGTCGGCCCACATCAATGCTCTGGAACTCGCCCTTCGGCACTTCTTGCCAGTGCTTCTAGGCAAGCACGTGTTAGTGCGGTCAGACAACACCACGGTAGTGGCGTATATCAACCGCCAGGGCGGCTTGCGGTCCCCCGGTCTTCACCGGATGGTAACACGGCTGTTGCTTTGGGCACAACCGCGTTTAGCCTCTCTGCGTGCGGTTCACCTACCGGGCAGAGTCAATTACGCAGCGGATCTCCTGTCCAGAGGAGGTCCTCTTGCAGGCGAATGGCGTCTTCACCCTCGGGTGGTAGAGCGCATTTGGGACTGGTTCGGCACAGCGCAAGTCGATCTCTTCGCTTCGCGAGAGACCACTCACTGTCCCCTATGGTTCTCGGTGAAGGACCTCGACAGCCCCCTAGGAGTCGATGCACTGGCTCACGAATGGCCACCAGGGCTCCTGTATGCATTTCCACCGATTCCGATGCTCCCCGCCTTCTTGGAGAAGGTCAGGGTAGAGCAAGCGACAGTGATTCTGATCGCTCCTCGGTGGCCTTGGAGGATATGGTTCCCGAGTCTGGTGCAGTTGTTGCACAGTCACCCGAGGGAGCTCTATCTGCGAGCGGACCTGTTGTCCCAAGCCCAAGGAGGGCTATGGCACCCAAACCCATGCAGTTATGGGCTTGGCCCCTGAACGGGAGCGCCTGTCAGCCTTAGGGCTTTCGACGGCGGTTATATCGACTATTCAGAGTGCGAGAGCGCCCTCTACTAGGTCGCAGTATGCGTATAAGTGGCAATTGTTTCAGAGTTGGTGTCTGGCTGAGGGCCATGACCCGGTCTCCTGCCCTATGGCAGTGATATTACAGTTTCTGCAGAAGCTGCTAGATGAGGGGAAATCTCCCTCTACACTTAAAGTGTATTTAGCCGCCATTTCGGCTTGCCATGTACGCATTGACGGGTTATCACCTGGTTGTCATTTTCTGGCATCTCAGTTCCTAAAAGGCGCAAGACGCTTGCGGCCTCCAAGGACGACCAGTTTACCGTCATGGAGCCTTGATGTGGTGCTAGAAGCCCTTACCAAGGCACCGTTCGAGCCTCTCCACAGTGTGGATATGAAGTTCGTGTCTATAAAGACTGCGTTTTTGCTATCAGTGGTATCAGCAAAACGCTTGGGCGAGTTACATGCACTTTCGGTGCATTCATCATGTACTCATTTCGCAGGAGAAGGTTCTAAGGTCTCCATGCGTCCAAATCCGGCCTTTTTACCCAAGGTCATATCCCCGTTTCACATGAACCAACCAGTCGAGTTGATGGCGTTCCATCCTCCTCCTTTTTCTTCCCCAGAGGAAGAGCGGTTACACATGCTCTGCCCTGTGAGGGCATTGAGGTGTTATATTGACCGCACAAGGACTGTGAGGCAAACAGAACAGCTGTTCATATGCCATGGTTCTAGATCTTTGGGTCAGCCGCTGTCTAAACAGCGCCTTTCCCACTGGATAGTGGATGCTATTAAATTAGCGTATGAATCTGCAGGCCTTCCACCACCAGGGCAGTTGAAGGCGCATTCTACCAGGGGTATGGCGACATCCTGGGCCCTCTTTCGAGGGGTGCCGGTGTCTGATATTTGCGCGGCAGCCAGTTGGGCTACGCCGCATACTTTCATGAGGTTTTACAGGTTAAATGTACTGGATTCCTCTGCTCCACTGTTTGGAGCATCTGTTTTACACTCTACGACGCCTCAGGATGCGGACGTATAGAGTGGTTGATAGCATGGTGTTGACTGTTCCACCTTTAAGACAGGTGTCATTACGAGCATAGACGCTGAGGCGCAGCTCCGCATATGCCTAGATGTACTGCCTACGCAGTTGCGTTATGACGTAAGTCTGTCCTACTGCCGAGAATCCTCCCTCGCGACGGCTTGGGTACACTGTTCCCATACCTTGATGGTTATTTTCGACTTGAAAGGGAACGATAGGTTGCGGATGCAACCCCGGTTCCCTGAAAGAGAAAATAACCATCAAGCCGCGTGGTCGCTTCAGAAGCCTTAACGGCCTGAAGAGCAAAAGAGGAAGTGAGTCTCTGCGCGCTGCGTATAGTAAGCTCCCAAGGGGGCGGGCTTACGTGGCAGCTCGCGCAGAGGCCTATCGGCAGCTTTGCTATAAAAGCTCAGCCAATCGCTACTGCCTGACGGCAATATCCCATACCTTGATGGTTATTTTCTCTTTCAGGGAACCGGGGTTGCATCCGCAACCTATCGATTTTTATTTGCAGGAGCTTTGAGGTGGAGCCCCTCTGTCAAAGAGGTTACACAGCATATGAGCAGAATGTGCTTAAGAAGTGCGTGCAATACACCCCAGATAGGGAGGGTTTGTCAACAGCCAAGAGAGACAACAAGTTCAAGAAAAACACCTGACCACATGCTTTTACACAAGATGTTTTAACAAGTCATTTTTCCTTAGAAAGTGAATTTATGATGCCTCATTTAACCAGAATAAGGAACATGCATTTTCAAAAAGAAATCTTAACTGTATGCAATTACCAGTTAAACAATTAAATGTATATGTTACTGATAATTGTATACACTAGTTAATTGCATATTACAGTAAGTACCTGGGCTATGCAATTAACAGGAATATGAAATATGACTTAATATGATGTGCTTCTGATATTAAAGTTAGATTTCAGTGTCACTTGCATGAATTATCTCTTAATACATTCAGTATATATTGAACATTTCACCAGCGTAATTGTTGTGTTTACAATTAGAAAAACAGGAACTTGAGATCTCAAAATAACATTTTTTTCCTCGAGGTATTGGGGGTAATTCTAAAGGTTTTCTTGTGTTCATCTAGAGGTATTGGGGTAATTCTAAAGGTTTTCTTGTGTTCATCTAGAGGTATTGGGGGTAATTCTAAAGGTTTTCTTGTGTTCATCTAGAGGTATTGGGGTAATTCTAAAGATTTTCTTGTGTTCATCTAGAGGTATTGGGGGTAATTCTAAAGGTTTTCTTGCATTCATCTAGAGGTATTGGGGGTAATTCTAAAGGTTTTCTTGTGTTCATCTAGAGGTATTGGGGGTAATTCTAAAGGTTTTCTTGTGTACATCTAGAGGTATTGGGGTAATTCTAAAGGTTTTCTTGTGTTCATCTAGAGGTATTGGGGGTAATTCTAAAGGTTTTCTTGTGTACATCTAGAGGTATTGGGGGTAATTCTAAAGGTTTTCTTGTGTTCATCTAGAGGTATTGGGGTAATTCTAAAGGTTTTCTTGTGTTCATCTAGAGGTATTGGGGGTAATTCTAAAGGTTTTCTTGTGTACATCTAGAGGTATTGGGGTAATTCTAAAGGTTTTCTTGTGTTCATCTAGAGGTATTGGGGTAATTCTAAAGATTTTCTTGTGTACATCTAGAGGTATTGGGGTAATTCTAAAGGTTTTCTTGTGTACATCTAGAGGTATTGGGGGTAATTCTAAAGGTTTTCTTGTGTTCATCTAGAGGTATTGGGGTAATTCTAAAGGTTTTCTTGTGTTCATCTAGAGGTATTGGGGTAATTCTAAAGGTTTTCTTGCATTCATCTAGAGGTATTGGGGGTAATTCTAAAGGTTTTCTTGCATTCATCTAGAGGTATTGGGGTAATTCTAAAGGTTTTCTTGTGTTCATCTAGAGGTATTGGGGGTAATTCTAAAGGTTTTCTTGTGTTCATCTAGAGGTATTGGGGGTAATTCTAAAGGTTTTCTTGCAATCATCTAGAGGTATTGGGGGTAATTCTAAAGGTTTTCTTGTGTTCATCTAGAGGTATTGGGGTAATTCTAAAGGTTTTCTTGCGTTCATCTAGAGGTATTGGGGGTAATTCTAAAGGTTTTCTTGTGTTCATCTAGAGGTATTGGGGGTAATTCTAAAGGTTTTCTTGTGTACATCTAGAGGTATTGGGGGTAATTCTAAAGGTTTTCTTGCAATCATCTAGAGGTATTGGGGGTAATTCTAAAGGTTTTCTTGTGTTCATCTAGAGGTATTGGGGTAATTCTAAAGGTTTTCTTGTGTACATCTAGAGGTATTGGGGGTAATTCTAAAGGTTTTCTTGCATTCATCTAGAGGTATTGGGGGTAATTCTAAAGGTTTTCTTGTGTTCATCTAGAGGTATTGGGGGTAATTCTAAAGGTTTTCTTGTGTACATCTAGAGGTATTGGGGTAATTCTAAAGGTTTTCTTGTGTTCATCTAGAGGTATTGGGGTAATTCTAAAGATTTTCTTGTGTACATCTAGAGGTATTGGGGTAATTCTAAAGGTTTTCTTGTGTACATCTAGAGGTATTGGGGGTAATTCTAAAGGTTTTCTTGCAATCATCTAGAGGTATTGGGGGTAATTCTAAAGGTTTTCTTGTGTTCATCTAGAGGTATTGGGGTAATTCTAAAGGTTTTCTTGTGTTCATCTAGAGGTATTGGGGTAATTCTAAAGGTTTTCTTGCATTCATCTAGAGGTATTGGGGGTAATTCTAAAGGTTTTCTTGCATTCATCTAGAGGTATTGGGGTAATTCTAAAGGTTTTCTTGTGTTCATCTAGAGGTATTGGGGTAATTCTAAAGATTTTCTTGTGTACATCTAGAGGTATTGGGGTAATTCTAAAGGTTTTCTTGTGTACATCTAGAGGTATTGGGGGTAATTCTAAAGGTTTTCTTGCAATCATCTAGAGGTATTGGGGGTAATTCTAAAGGTTTTCTTCCATTCATCTAGAGGTATTGGGGGTAATTCTAAAGGTTTTCTTGTGTTCATCTAGAGGTATTGGGGGTAATTCTAAAGGTTTTCTTGCAATCATCTAGAGGTATTGGGGGTAATTCTAAAGGTTTTCTTGCATTCATCTAGAGGTATTGGGGTAATTCTAAAGGTTTTCTTCCATTCATCTAGAGGTATTGGGGGTAATTCTAAAGGTTTTCTTGTGTTCATCTAGAGGTATTGGGGTAATTCTAAAGGTTTTCTTCCATTCATCTAGAGGTATTGGGGGTAATTCTAAAGGTTTTCTTGTGTTCATCTAGAGGTATTGGGGTAATTCTAAAGGTTTTCTTGCGTTCATCTAGAGGTATTGGGGGTAATTCTAAAGGGTTTCTTGTGTTCATCTAGAGGTATTGGGGTAATTCTAAAGGTTTTCTTGTGTTCATCTAGAGGTATTGGGGTAATTCTAAAGGTTTTCTTCCATTCATCTAGAGGTATTGGGGGTAATTCTAAAGGTTTTCTTGTGTTCATCTAGAGGTATTGGGGTAATTCTAAAGGTTTTCTTGTGTTCATCTAGAGGTATTGGGGTAATTCTAAAGGTTTTCTTGCGTTCATCTAGAGGTATTGGGGTAATTCTAAAGGTTTTCTTCCATTCATCTAGAGGTATTGGGGGTAATTCTAAAGGTTTTCTTGTGTTCATCTAGAGGTATTGGGGTAATTCTAAAGGTTTTCTTGCGTTCATCTAGAGGTATTGGGGGTAATTCTAAAGGGTTTCTTGTGTTCATCTAGAGGTATTGGGGTAATTCTAAAGGTTTTCTTGTGTTCATCTAGAGGTATTGGGGTAATTCTAAAGGTTTTCTTTCGTTCATCTAGAGGTATTGGGGGTAATTCTAAAGGTTTTCTTGTGTACATCTAGAGGTATTGGGGTAATTCTAAAGGTTTTCTTGTGTACATCTAGAGGTATTGGGGGTAATTCTAAAGGTTTTCTTGTGTTCATCTAGAGGTATTGGGGTAATTCTAAAGGTTTTCTTGTGTTCATCTAGAGGTATTGGGGTAATTCTAAAGGTTTTCTTGTGTTCATCTAGAGGTATTGGGGTAATTCTAAAGGTTTTCTTGTGTTCATCTAGAGGTATTGGGGTAATTCTAAAGGTTTTCTTGCGTTCATCTAGAGGTATTGGGGTAATTCTAAAGGTTTTCTTGTGTTCATCTAGAGGTATTGGGGTAATTCTAAAGGTTTTCTTGTGTTCATCTAGAGGTATTGGGGGTAATTCTAAAGGTTTTCTTGCAATCATCTAGAGGTATTGGGGGTAATTCTAAAGGTTTTCTTGTGTTCATCTAGAGGTATTGGGGGTAATTCTAAAGGTTTTCTTGCAATCATCTAGAGGTATTGGGGGTAATTCTAAAGGTTTTCTTGTGTACATCTAGAGGTATTCGGGGTAATTCTAAAGGTTTTCTTGTGTTCATCTAGAGGTATTGGGGTAATTCTAAAGGTTTTCTTGTGTACATCTAGAGGTATTGGGGGTAATTCTAAAGGTTTTCTTGTGTACATCTAGAGGTATTGGGGGTAATTCTAAAGGTTTTCTTGTGTTCATCTAGAGGTATTGGGGGTAATTCTAAAGGTTTTCTTGTGTACATCTAGAGGTATTGGGGGTAATTCTAAAGGTTTTCTTGCATTCATCTAGAGGTATTGGGGGTAATTCTAAAGGTTTTCTTGTGTACATCTAGAGGTATTCGGGGTAATTCTAAAGGTTTTCTTGTGTACATCTAGAGGTATTGGGGGTAATTCTAAAGGTTTTCTTGTGTACATCTAGAGGTATTGGGGGTAATTCTAAAGGTTTTCTTGTGTACATCTAGAGGTATTCGGGGTAATTCTAAAGGTTTTCTTGTGTTCATCTAGAGGTATTGGGGTAATTCTAAAGGTTTTCTTGTGTTCATCTAGAGGTATTGGGGGTAATTCTAAAGGTTTTCTTGTGTACATCTAGAGGTATTCGGGGTAATTCTAAAGGTTTTCTTGTGTACATCTAGAGGTATTGGGGGTAATTCTAAAGGTTTTCTTGCGTTCATCTAGAGGTATTGGGGGTAATTCTAAAGGTTTTCTTGTGTACATCTAGAGGTATTCGGGGTAATTCTAAAGGTTTTCTTGTGTACATCTAGAGGTATTGGGGGTAATTCTAAAGGTTTTCTTGCGTTCATCTAGAGGTATTGGGGGTAATTCTAAAGGTTTTCTTGTGTACATCTAGAGGTATTGGGGTAATTCTATAGGTTTTCTTGTGTTCATCTAGAGGTATTGGGGTAATTCTAAAGGTTTTCTTGTGTTCATCTAGAGGTATTGGGGGTAATTCTAAAGGTTTTCTTGTGTTCATCTAGAGGTATTGGGGGTAATTCTAAAGGTTTTCTTGCAATCATCTAGAGGTATTGGGGTAATTCTAAAGGTTTTCTTGTGTTCATCTAGAGGTATTGGGGGTAATTCTAAAGGTTTTCTTGCAATCATCTAGAGGTATTGGGGTAATTCTAAAGGTTTTCTTGTGTTCATCTAGAGGTATTCGGGGTAATTCTAAAGGTTTTCTTGTGTACATCTAGAGGTATTGGGGGTAATTCTAAAGGTTTTCTTGTGTACATCTAGAGGTATTGGGGGTAATTCTAAAGGTTTTCTTGTGTACATCTAGAGGTATTGGGGGTAATTCTAAAGGTTTTCTTGCAATCATCTAGAGGTATTCGGGGTAATTCTAAAGGTTTTCTTGTGTTCATCTAGAGGTATTGGGGGTAATTCTAAAGGTTTTCTTGTGTACATCTAGAGGTATTGGGGGTAATTCTAAAGGTTTTCTTGTGTTCATCTAGAGGTATTGGGGGTAATTCTAAAGGTTTTCTTGTGTACATCTAGAGGTATTGGGGGTAATTCTAAAGGTTTTCTTGTGTTCATCTAGAGGTATTGGGGGTAATTCTAAAGGTTTTCTTGTGTACATCTAGAGGTATTGGGGGTAATTCTAAAGGTTTTCTTGCGTTCATCTAGAGGTATTGGGGTAATTCTAAAGGTTTTCTTGTGTTCATCTAGAGGTATTGGGGGTAATTCTAAAGGTTTTCTTGCGTTCATCTAGAGGTATTGGGGTAATTCTAAAGGTTTTCTTGCAATCATCTAGAGGTATTGGGGGTAATTCTAAAGGTTTTCTTGTGTTCATCTAGAGGTATTGGGGTAATTCTAAAGGTTTTCTTGTGTTCATCTAGAGGTATTGGGGTAATTCTAAAGGTTTTCTTCCATTCATCTAGAGGTATTGGGGGTAATTCTAAAGGTTTTCTTGTGTTCATCTAGAGGTATTGGGGTAATTCTAAAGGTTTTCTTGTGTTCATCTAGAGGTATTGGGGTAATTCTAAAGGTTTTCTTGTGTACATCTAGAGGTATTGGGGGTAATTCTAAAGGTTTTCTTGCAATCATCTAGAGGTATTGGGGTAATTCTAAAGGTTTTCTTGCATTCATCTAGAGGTATTGGGGTAATTCTAAAGGTTTTCTTGTGTACATCTAGAGGTATTGGGGGTAATTCTAAAGGTTTTCTTGTGTACATCTAGAGGTATTGGGGGTAATTCTAAAGGTTTTCTTGCAATCATCTAGAGGTATTCGGGGTAATTCTAAAGGTTTTCTTGTGTTCATCTAGAGGTATTCGGGGCAATTCTAAAGGTTTTCTTGTGTACATCTAGAGGTATTGGGGGTAATTCTAAAGGTTTTCTTGCATTCATCTAGAGGTATTGGGGGTAATTCTAAAGGTTTTCTTGTGTTCATCTAGAGGTATTGGGGGTAATTCTAAAGGTTTTCTTGTGTTCATCTAGAGGTATTGGGGGTAATTCTAAAGGTTTTCTTGCATTCATCTAGAGGTATTGGGGTAATTCTAAAGGTTTTCTTGCGTTCATCTAGAGGTATTGGGGGTAATTCTAAAGGTTTTCTTGTGTTCATCTAGAGGTATTGGGGGTAATTCTAAAGGTTTTCTTGCGTTCATCTAGAGGTATTGGGGGTAATTCTAAAGGTTTTCTTGTGTTCATCTAGAGGTATTGGGGGTAATTCTAAAGGTTTTCTTGTGTACATCTAGAGGTATTGGGGTAATTCTAAAGGTTTTCTTGTGTTCATCTAGAGGTATTGGGGGTAATTCTAAAGGTTTTCTTGTGTTCATCTAGAGGTATTGGGGGTAATTCTAAAGGTTTTCTTGTGTTCATCTAGAGGTATTGGGGGTAATTCTAAAGGTTTTCTTGTGTTCATCTAGAGGTATTGGGGTAATTCTAAAGGTTTTCTTGCGTTCATCTAGAGGTATTGGGGGTAATTCTAAAGGTTTTCGTGTGTTCATCTAGAGGTATTGGGGGTAATTCTAAAGGTTTTCTTGTGTTCATCTAGAGGTATTGGGGTAATTCTAAAGGTTTTCTTGCGTTCATCTAGAGGTATTGGGGGTAATTCTAAAGGTTTTCTTGCATTCATCTAGAGGTATTGGGGTAATTCTAAAAGTTTTCTTGCAATCATCTAGAGGTATTGGGGTAATTCTAAAGGTTTTCTTGCAGTCATCTAGAGGTATTGGGGGTAATTCTAAAGGTTTTCTTGTGTTCATCTAGAGGTATTGGGGTAATTCTAAAGGTTTTCTTGTGTTCATCTAGAGGTATTGGGGGTAATTCTAAAGGTTTTCGTGTGTTCATCTAGAGGTATTGGGGGTAATTCTAAAGGTTTTCTTGTGTTCATCTAGAGGTATTGGGGTAATTCTAAAGGTTTTCTTGCGTTCATCTAGAGGTATTGGGGTAATTCTAAAGGTTTTCTTGTGTACATCTAGAGGTATTGGGGTAATTCTAAAGGTTTTCTTGTGTTCATCTAGAGGTATTGGGGTAATTCTAAAGGTTTTCTTGTGTTCATCTAGAGGTATTGGGGGTAATTCTAAAGGTTTTCTTGTGTACATCTAGAGGTATTGGGGTAATTCTAAAGGTTTTCTTGTGTACATCTAGAGGTATTGGGGTAATTCTAAAGGTTTTCTTGCGTTCATCTAGAGGTATTGGGGGTAATTCTAAAGGTTTTCTTGTGTTCATCTAGAGGTATTGGGGTAATTCTAAAGGTTTTCTTGCGTTCATCTAGAGGTATTGGGGTAATTCTAAAGGTTTTCTTGTGTTCATTTAGAGGTATTCGGGGTAATTCTAAAGGTTTTCTTGCATTCAAGAGGTATTGGGGTAATTCTAAAGGTTTTCTTGCAATCATCTAGAGGTATTGGGGGTAATTCTAAAGGTTTTCTTGCGTTCATCTAGAGGTATTGGGGTAATTCTAAAGGTTTTCTTGTGTTCATCTAGAGGTATTGGGGTAATTCTAAAGGTTTTCTTGCGTTCATCTAGAGGTATTCGGGGTAATTCTAAAGGTTTTCTTGTGTACATCAAGAGGTATTGGGGTAATTCTAAAGGTTTTCTTGCGTTCATCTAGAGGTATTGGGGGTAATTCTAAAGGTTTTCTTGTGTACATCTAGAGGTATTCGGGGTAATTCTAAAGGTTTTCTTGTGTACATCTAGAGGTATTGGGGGTAATTCTAAAGGTTTTCTTGTGTACATCTAGAGGTATTGGGGGTAATTCTAAAGGTTTTCTTGTATACATCTAGAGGTATTGGGGGTAATTCTAAAGGTTTTCTTGCAATCATCTAGAGGTATTGGGGGTAATTCTAAAGGTTTTCTTGTGTTCATCTAGAGATATTGGGGGTAATTCTAAAGGTTTTCTTGTGTACATCTAGAGGTATTCGGGGTAATTCTAAAGGTTTTCTTGTGTACATCTAGAGGTATTGGGGGTAATTCTAAAGGTTTTCTTGTGTACATCTAGAGGTATTCGGGGTAATTCTAAAGGTTTTCTTGTGTACATCTAGAGGTATTGGGGGTAATTCTAAAGGTTTTCTTGTGTACATCTAGAGGTATTGGGGGTAATTCTAAAGGTTTTCTTGTGTACATCTAGAGGTATTGGGGGTAATTCTAAAGGTTTTCTTGCAATCATCTAGAGGTATTGGGGGTAATTCTAAAGGTTTTCTTGTGTTCATCTAGAGATATTGGGGGTAATTCTAAAGGTTTTCTTGTGTACATCTAGAGGTATTGGGGGTAATTCTAAAGGTTTTCTTGCGTTCATCTAGAGGTATTGGGGGTAATTCTAAAGGTTTTCTTGCGTTCATCTAGAGGTATTGGGGGTAATTCTAAAGATTTTCTTGTGTTCATCTAGAGGTATTGGGGGTAATTCTAAAGGTTTTCTTGCGTTCATCTAGAGGTATTGGGGGTAATTCTAAAGGTTTTCTTGTGTACATCTAGAGGTATTGGGGTAATTCTAAAGGTTTTCTTGTGTACATCAAGAGGTATTGGGGGTAATTCTAAAGGTTTTCTTGTGTTCATCTAGAGGTATTGGGGGTAATTCTAAAGGTTTTCTTGTGTACATCTAGAGGTATTGGGGTAATTCTAAAGGTTTTCTTGTGTACATCTAGAGGTATTGGGGTAATTCTAAAGGTTTTCTTGCGTTCATCTAGAGGTATTGGGGGTAATTCTAAAGGTTTTCTTGTGTTCATCTAGAGGTATTGGGGTAATTCTAAAGGTTTTCTTGCGTTCATCTAGAGGTATTGGGGTAATTCTAAAGGTTTTCTTGTGTTCATTTAGAGGTATTCGGGGTAATTCTAAAGGTTTTCTTGCATTCAAGAGGTATTGGGGTAATTCTAAAGGTTTTCTTGCAATCATCTAGAGGTATTGGGGGTAATTCTAAAGGTTTTCTTGCGTTCATCTAGAGGTATTGGGGTAATTCTAAAGGTTTTCTTGTGTTCATCTAGAGGTATTGGGGTAATTCTAAAGGTTTTCTTGCGTTCATCTAGAGGTATTGGGGGTAATTCTAAAGGTTTTCTTGTGTTCATCTAGAGGTATTGGGGGTAATTCTAAAGGTTTTCTTGCATTCATCTAGAGGTATTGGGGGTAATTCTAAAGGTTTTCTTGCGTTCATCTAGAGGTATTGGGGTAATTCTAAAGGTTTTCTTGTGTTCATCTAGAGGTATTCGGGGTAATTCTAAAGGTTTTCTTGCATTCAAGAGGTATTGGGGTAATTCTAAAGGTTTTCTTGCAATCATCTAGAGGTATTGGGGGTAATTCTAAAGGTTTTCTTGCGTTCATCTAGAGGTATTGGGGTAATTCTAAAGGTTTTCTTGTGTTCATCTAGAGGTATTGGGGTAATTCTAAAGGTTTTCTTGCGTTCATCTAGAGGTATTGGGGGTAATTCTAAAGGTTTTCTTGTGTTCATCTAGAGGTATTCGGGGTAATTCTAAAGGTTTTCTTGTGTACATCAAGAGGTATTGGGGTAATTCTAAAGGTTTTCTTGCGTTCATCTAGAGGTATTGGGGGTAATTCTAAAGGTTTTCTTGTGTACATCTAGAGGTATTCGGGGTAATTCTAAAGGTTTTCTTGTGTACATCTAGAGGTATTGGGGGTAATTCTAAAGGTTTTCTTGTGTACATCTAGAGGTATTGGGGGTAATTCTAAAGGTTTTCTTGTGTACATCTAGAGGTATTGGGGGTAATTCTAAAGGTTTTCTTGCAATCATCTAGAGGTATTGGGGGTAATTCTAAAGGTTTTCTTGTGTTCATCTAGAGATATTGGGGGTAATTCTAAAGGTTTTCTTGTGTACATCTAGAGGTACTGGGGGTAATTCTAAAGGTTTTCTTGCGTTCATCTAGAGGTATTGGGGGTAATTCTAAAGGTTTTCTTGCGTTCATCTAGAGGTATTGGGGGTAATTCTAAAGATTTTCTTGTGTTCATCTAGAGGTATTGGGGGTAATTCTAAAGGTTTTCTTGCGTTCATCTAGAGGTATTGGGGGTAATTCTAAAGGTTTTCTTGTGTACATCTAGAGGTATTGGGGTAATTCTAAAGGTTTTCTTGTGTACATCAAGAGGTATTGGGGGTAATTCTAAAGGTTTTCTTGCGTTCATCTAGAGGTATTGAGGGTAATTCTAAAGGTTTTCTTGTGTTCATCTAGAGGTATTGGGGGTAATTCTAAAGGTTTTCTTGTGTACATCTAGAGGTATTGAGGGTAATTCTAAAGGTTTTCTTGTGTTCATCTAGAGGTATTGGGGTAATTCTAAAGGTTTTCTTGTGTTCATCTAGAGGTATTGGGGTAATTCTAAAGGTTTTCTTGTGTTCATATAGAGGTATTGGGGTAATTCTAAAGGTTTTCTTGCGTTCATCTAGAGGTATTGGGGTAATTCTAAAGGTTTTCTTGCATTCATCTAGAGGTATTCGGGGTAATTCTAAAGGTTTTCTTGTGTACATCTAGAGGTATTGGGGGTAATTCTAAAGGTTTTCTTGCGTTCATCTAGAGGTATTGGGGGTAATTCTAAAGGTTTTCTTGTGTTCATCTAGCGGTATTGGGGGTAATTCTAAAGGTTTTCTTGTGTACATCTAGAGGTATTGGGGGTAATTCTAAAGGTTTTCTTGCAATCATCTAGAGGTATTGGGGTAATTCTAAAGGTTTTCTTGTGTACATCTAGAGGTATTCGGGGTAATTCTAAAGGTTTTCTTGTGTACATCTAGAGGTATTGGGGGTAATTCTAAAGGTTTTCTTGTGTTCATCTAGAGGTATTGGGGGTAATTCTAAAGGTTTTCTTGTGTACATCTAGAGGTATTGGGGGTAATTCTAAAGGTTTTCTTGCAATCATCTAGAGGTATTGGGGTAATTCTAAAGGTTTTCTTGTGTTCATCTAGAGGTATTGGGGGTAATTCTAAAGGTTTTCTTGCGTTCATCTAGAGGTATTGGGGGTAATTCTAAAGGTTTTCTTGTGTTCATCGAGAGGTATTGGGGGTAATTCTAAAGGTTTTCTTGTGTACATCTAGAGGTATTGGGGGTAATTCTAAAGGTTTTCTTGCGTTCATCTAGAGGTATTGGGGGTAATTCTAAATGTTTTCTTGTGTACATCTAGAGGTATTGGGGTAATTCTAAAGGTTTTCTTGTGTACATCAAGAGGTATTGGGGGTAATTCTAAAGGTTTTCTTGCAATCATCTAGAGGTATTGGGGGTAATTCTAAAGGTTTTCTTGTGTACATCTAGAGGTATTGGGGTAATTCTAAAGGTTTTCTTGTGTTCATCTAGAGGTATTGGGGTAATTCTAAAGGTTTTCTTGTGTTCATCTAGAGGTATTGGGGGTAATTCTAAAGGTTTTCTTGTGTACATCTAGAGGTATTGGGGGTAATTCTAAAGGTTTTCTTGCAATCATCTAGAGGTATTGGGGGTAATTCTAAAGGTTTTCTTGTGTTCATCTAGAGGTATTGGGGTAATTCTAAAGGTTTTCTTGTGTACATCTAGAGGTATTGGGGGTAATTCTAAAGGTTTTCTTGCAATCATCTAGAGGTATTGGGGTAATTCTAAAGGTTTTCTTGCATTCATCTAGAGGTATTCGGGGTAATTCTAAAGGTTTTCTTGCGTTCATCTAGAGGTATTGGGGGTAATTCTAAAGGTTTTCTTGCGTTCATCTAGAGGTATTGGGGGTAATTCTAAAGGTTTTCTTGTGTTCATCTAGAGGTATTGGGGTAATTCTAAAGGTTTTCTTGCATTCATCTAGAGGTATTGGGGTAATTCTAAAGGTTTTCTTGTGTTCATCTAGAGGTATTGGGGTAATTCTAAAGGTTTTCTTGTGTACATCTAGAGGTATTGGGGTAATTCTAAAGGTTTTCTTGTGTTCATCGAGAGGTATTGGGGTAATTCTAAAGGTTTTCTTGCGTTCATCTAGAGGTTTTTTTAGGGCGACGTCTGGCAACACAGCAGAAAATACGCTGCGCATGCCTGAAGAAAAATTAAAATACTGTAGCTCCTAAATTACTTTATCGATTTCTTCGGTTCCAGAAAAAGGCAATGAGTCCCTGCCTGCCAAATACGGGGTTTAAAAACACAGCCGGTTTTTTTAGCAATTTTAAAACAAAAAAAAAGTGTGAATAATTTGAAAACATTTTTTTCCGCAATTCTGTCACTTTTAAACTACCGAACGGATTTTCACGAAACCTGGGAAAATGGGGTTTAAACAAGGCTCTGTCAGCCACTCAGTATCATTATTAAAAACAAAAGACTAAGCTTGAAGTGACGGGAAGAAGCACGAAACCTGGGAAAATGGGGTTTAAACAAGGCTCTGTCAGCCACTCAGTATCATTATTAAAAACAAAAGACTAAGCTTGAAGTGACGGGAAGAAGCACGAAACCTGGGAAAATGGGGTTTAAACAAGGCTCTGTCAGCCACTCAGTATCATTATTAAAAACAAAAGACTAAGCTTGAAGTGACGGGAAGAAGCACGAAACCTGGGAAAATGGGGTTTAAACAAGACTCTGTCAGCCACTCAGTATCATTATTAAAAACAAAAGACTAAGCTTGAAGTGACGGTAAGAAGCACAGAACCTGGGAAAATGGGGTTTAAACAAGACTCTGTCAGCCACTCAGTATCATTATTAAAAACAAAAGACTAAGCTTGAAGTGACGGGAAGAAGCACGAAACCTGGGAAAATGGGGTTTAAACAAGGCTCTGTCAGCCACTCAGTATCATTATTAAAAACAAAAGACTAAGCTTGAAGTGACGGGAAGAAGCACGAAACCTGGGAAAATGGGGTTTAAACAAGGCTCTGTCAGCCACTCAGTATCATTATTAAAAACAAAAGACTAAGCTTGAAGTGACGGGAAGAAGCACGAAACCTGGGAAAATGGGGTTTAAACAAGGCTCTGTCAGCCACTCAGTATCATTATTAAAAACAAAAGACTAAGCTTGAAGTGACGGGAAGAAGCACGAAACCTGGGAAAATGGGGTTTAAACAAGACTCTGTCAGCCACTCAGTATCATTATTAAAAACAAAAGACTAAGTTTGAAGTGACGGGAAGAAGCACGAAACCTGGGAAAATGGGGTTTAAACAAGGCTCTGTCAGCCACTCAGTATCATTATTAAAAACAAAAGACTAAGCTTGAAGTGACGGGAAGAAGCACGAAACCTGGGAAAATGGGGTTTAAACAAGGCTCTGTCAGCCACTCAGTATCATTATTAAAAACAAAAGACTAAGCTTGAAGTGACGGGAAGAAGCACGAAACCTGGGAAAATGGGGTTTAAACAAGGCTCTGTCAGCCACTCAGTATCATTATTAAAAACAAAAGACTAAGCTTGAAGTGACGGGAAGAAGCACGAAACCTGGGAAAATGGGGTTTAAACAAGGCTCTGTCAGCCACTCAGTATCATTATTAAAAACAAAAGACTAAGCTTGAAGTGACGGGAAGAAGCACGAAACCTGGGAAAATGGGGTTTAAACAAGGCTCTGTCAGCCACTCAGTATCATTATTAAAAACAAAAGACTAAGCTTGAAGTGACGGGAAGAAGCACGAAACCTGGGAAAATGGGGTTTAAACAAGGCTCTGTCAGCCACTCAGTATCATTATTAAAAACAAAAGACTAAGCTTGAAGTGACGGGAAGAAGCACGAAACCTGGGAAAATGGGGTTTAAACAAGGCTCTGTCAGCCACTCAGTATCATTATTAAAAACAAAAGACAAAAAAAAAAATACTGCAATACATTTATTTAATATTTGAAGTACATTACATCTCACCGGTAACTGCGGTTCATCAAGGTCACTATCATCTGAAATTTGAAGTTTTTTTGTTTTCTTTAGGTACTCTCTTTTTAGGAGGGGGCATTTCCGTTAGGTCATTAAGTTTTTCTTCTTAGCTCGCCTTCTTTTCCTAAAATAAAAATAAAATAAGTAAAACCCTGCATTATGTCCAGATATTTGGGGATTATATTTATTTGTCATAAAAATACTGCGCTTTGACCATACAAATTAAGATGGACAGCCAACACTGAATCAAAACCGAAGTTAAATTAAATCTGGTTTAATTTATTTTGTGGGTTTGGGGATTTTATTGTAAAGCACAGCACACAGTAAATAGTTCTTACAAAGGCCAGTCGTCAAGTGTGACGAGTTCTTAGCGCCCTCAGCACCACCTACCATGTTATAACAGTATGAACGAAGTACAACAAATTAATGAAATAAACCTTCATTTCAAATATACTGTGATATTATATATATATATATATATATATATATATATATATATATCAAATACCGTGTAAAGACTTTTTTTTTTTTTTTTTTAAAACATACTTACCAGTCATAATGATCTGCGCTTCATGGACAGGCCATCCACCTTTTGGAGGTTTGTTCGTGTCTCTCCACTCTGCTCTGAAGCTTCGAGTAGTCTCTTCGACATCATCAGCAATGCTGAATAAATCAAAATTTCGAATCCAAGCAGTTGGAATCACGCTGTAAGAGTCTTTGTCGACCCCGCTTTCCCACTTCACCAACGCGTGCATCACCACCATACTACCTTCACCTTCTGGTCCGTTTTTAAATTTTCTGCGCGTTTTTTTCCCCCCAACAGGTCACTGCACAAAAACAGTCCCGCTCTGCATTCTGGTACTTGGCGTTCTTAATAACACCAACAGGGTGTAATCGCATAGACCACCGAAGTATAAAGTACTACATATCCCATCAGTTACAGTTTTTTTCCTTCTTCTGAAACTGCAAGCGCACTGCATAAAGTTTTGCAAATGAAGAGATTTGGATGATGAGTTTACAATCTTATAAACAGTATTTAAGTAAACCTAGATATGCAATTCCAAAAAGAACAGCATCGAGATGGAGAAACAGGTAAAACAATAATAATAAGATGTTTATGCTTTTTAAAATATTTTAATTACAGTATGTCATTATTGCCTTTTGATTTACATTTACAGAAAAAGAACGGCGGGAAACGTGGACTACCCAGCAAGAAGCAACAAAGTTACTAAAATATCAGATTCTCAGGTAAGCTTCATGCAGCCATACACGTATAATTATAAAATCAAAAAATAGACCTTGTTTACCTACAACTGAGTTTGAGTGTTAATTCTATTTAAGAGATAAAAAAAAAAAAAACATTTTTTTCTGAACTAATAATCTGTGAACATTCAATTATCTCTATAATTTTAATAAATACATTTATTTTATTATTTTACGGTGGAACATTATATTTTTATTCAGCTCAAATGATTTCACATACCATCAATTTTTCTGTTAATAAATGTGCTAAAAAAAATTCGGATGGATAGGCCCCTACATATGAAGATTAAGTTAAAGGCTAGAGTGATCAGTGTTCTTCACTTCCAGTCCTGGAGGGCCACAATCCAGCTCTTTGTAACTCATCAACAACAAAAGACCTGGGAAAAGGTTTAAATGGCTTCAGTTAAGCCAATTAGGTAATTAAGAGCTCAACGGGAACAAAAACCAGCAGGCATAGGGGTACTTTAGGACCACAGTCACTGACGTAACTGACAATGTTGTTGTAACGAAAATCAGCAGACACAGTGGGCCTCCTCCAGGACCAAGGTTGAGAAGAACTGGTCTTGAAGACAACAATAACAATCGACCTCAAAGGCTAGTGATATTCGAGGTGATGCTAAACCAGTCCTGAATGTTTAAATATAATGTTATTTTCTTGTAGTGTGCCGTTGCTGTTAATGCAACCAGTTATGTGGAGCCATCAGAAACAGAAGCTGACGAAAGACATCAACATGTAAGTTTAGTTGTAAATTTGAAGTGTGTGTGTGAAAAGTATTTTGTATATGGAGATTAACCCATAGTTTCATAGATAAAGTAGTTGTGGACTAGTGATATTCAGGATATTCAAAACAAGTCCTGAATGCTCAAATTGAACGCTTCTTTTTTGTAGAGTGTCATTGCTGTTAATGCAGCCAGTGATGTGGAGCCATCAGATACAGAAGCTGACGAAAGACAACATGTAAGTTTCCTAAATTAA
The DNA here is from genome assembly GCF_902713425.1 of Acipenser ruthenus. NCBI lineage: Eukaryota > Metazoa > Chordata > Actinopteri > Acipenseriformes > Acipenseridae > Acipenser > Acipenser ruthenus. The sequence goes on from NC_081230.1 coordinate 1,766,779, forward strand.
AATGGTGTATCAAAATACTTATTTAGCACTTTCAACTGTTTCTTTGTGATTCCTAAAATTACTTTCCATCTACAGTAGTAAGGATATACACTAGAAATTGTTTGCCTTTTGAAACAGTAATGTCAGGATCTTTGCAAAATCCACACCCAGGTACCTATTGCAAACTAGGATACATCAGAAAGTGAGGATAATTCACACCTGAAGTTAAATTAAAAAGGAAAGTATGTTTCTAGGGAAAATTATGGTATTACATGTTATGATTACCCTTTCAGCCAAATAGAAATAATACATTTCTTTTGAAAATGATTGTGAATTTGTTACAACTTTCAATAAAGTTTGATTTTTCAATCAAAGTTTGAATTATCTTGTGTGTATATATATATATGTATCTTGTGTGTGTATATATGTATTTAAGACTTTATTGTTCTTGTTTTTAGAGAAGCATACCTTTAGAGCTTAAAGATGCTAGAGTTGAAGAAAGCATTACAGACAGTCACGTAAGCGATAGGTAGCTTGTCTCTGCATATTAACATCATAAAACATCTAACAGTTCTGCAAATTTTTGAAACCATTTTTGTGCCTTCCGTCTTCATAGGGTACTTCTTGTTATCATAATAGTCTGACTTTACTTTCTTATATATAAATAAAACACCACATTTTTACACCTTAATTGTATTCTTAATAGTAATATTACTTTTGCTTGTTTCCAGGTATCTTCAGACATTCTCAAAATCACAGAATCATCTCTTGAACAGAACCAACTCCTACTTCTTGCCCTGAAAGCTAAACATCAATTAACCAGTGAAGCTTTAACCGTCATTATGAAAGTTATAAATGTAATATGTGTAGAAAATGTGATTGCAACTTCAAAATACTTATTTGAGAAGCAGATTTCAGATGTTAAAGAAGTCATTCGTGTTTGTTATATATGTATGAACTGTGGCTCTAATTTAGATAGCTGTGTTACATCAGGAATTTGCAGTGTTTGTGATGAAGTATGGACATCAAAAGATTGTATTGAAAAAGGGAATTTTTTCTTTTACATTCCACTAAGACACCAACTTCAGAATCTTTTAAATGACTTAGCTGTGCACAACAGTTTTTTAAGAAGTGTCTGCAGTGAAACTGATGTGCTTTCAGATAAACATGATGGAGTACTATATAAACGGTTGTTAGTTGATCAAGGCAGCCAAGAAGGACCACTTGACCGATTATCTTTGAGTTTTAATTGCGATGGAGCGCCAGTCTTCAAGTCTTCTTCACCAGTGTTGTGTTCTTTAAATGAGCTACGCCCACTGAAAGACTGAAGAACATATTAATGGCTTCCTTGTGGTTTGGGAAGTGCAAGCCTGACATGAATGTGTATTTAGAGCCTTTTGTAGAAGAGTGTCGTAGTTTATGGTCAGATGAGTTCAATGGGTAGATCCACTTAGTGGTAATGACCGTATATCAAAGATATACACAACTTGTGCAGTCTGTGATTCTGTAGCTCGACCTCTAATGCACAATATGATGCAGTTTAATGGGTACCAGGGGTGTGGATTTTGCAAAAATCCTGGTGTCACTGTTTCAAAAGGTAGAGGATTTGTCCGTGTATATCCTTATCGGAGAGAATCTACTTTGAGGAACTACATAGAAACAGTTGAATGTGCTGAACAAGCACTAGACTCTCAACAACCAATCTGTGGTGTGAAAGGTCCAAGTGTTCTGTACAACATACCAAAATTTGATATTGTGGAGAACTTTGTACCAGACTACATGCATTGTGTGCTCCTAGGTGTAGTGAGACAAATGATGGCCCTATGGTTGGATTCACAGTATCACACAGAAAGATATTACTTGGCAGCTCACATAGACAACCTAGATTTTAGACTTCTATCTATTAAACCTCCTTGTAACATATCTCGGGTGCCACGTTCAGTAACATTGCGTAAATATTGGAAAGCCCATGAATGGTATGCATGGTTGATTTTTTATAGTGTTCCAGTACTTAAAGGAATTCAACCTCAAAAGTACTTTAATCATTGGTGTTTACTAGTAGAGGCAGTTTCAATTATGCTTGGTAAAAGCATTTTTACGAACCAGCTTGACTACTGTGGTGATGTACTAGTTCGGTTTGTTTTTTTACTCGAAAAACTCTATGGAGTTCAGCATGTGAGCTACAATGTACATTTACTGTTACATCTGGTGAAAAGTGTCAAAGACTGGGGTCCATTATGGGCACATTCAGCTTTTTTATATGAATTCTACAATGGCTGTTTACTCAAGATGATTAAAGGAACACAGGGAGTGCCTTTGCAAATTTGTAAGAAATTTCTGATTGAAAAGGCTTTGCCTTTGCATGCTACTGAAATGGCTGGGACACCTAAAGGGGAGTTACTCAACTACTTCATAGGCACAAACAGAAAGATTAAGCTTGCTGAGGAAATTGAAGGTGGAGCTGCTTTGGGACGATCTTGTCAGAGAGTTCTTAAAAGGGAGCCTTATCTTGCACTGCACAGCTTTGTTAATGAAGTGGATCCAACAATAATTGCAACTTATAATGACAGAATTGTTATTGGAAAAGAAATTGTTCACACAAAACTATACAGAAAGGCAAAGAAGAGAAACGGCTATACTGTTATATTGAAAGATTCTTCTTTTTTCTCAATAGAAACATTTGTAATTTTGGATCGTGGCTGCGGCAGAAAATGCTATGCATTAGGAAGGTTCTTTCAGAACAGGAATTTTAAAATATGTTCTGATAATGCACTAAACATAGGATTAAGTCACATTTTCCCAGTTTCTCCTGAGTTGGGCCATCTTGTTGCAGTGGACAGTTGTGTTATACAGCAGAAGTGTGTTTTTGTATATATACCTGGCCAAACTGTTGCTTTTGTTTGCAAACAGCCAAACCGTTTTGAACTGTGCAGATAGGTTTCAACTAGTTTCAATTTGTGTCATTTCATGAAAATATGTTCAAACTGGAGATATAATAAAATATAATTATACATCTGATCAGAGGTGGAAATAAGACCCCTAATGCATACTTGTTTGGTCCATTTTAGGTTTTACTGACTGCAGGTCCTTGTATAAACTGTACTGAAGAAGCAGAAAAAACAAGAGTCTGCAGCTCATAAAACACAAAATGGCTCCAACTGCTGTGCAGTGGGAGTCTTATTTCCATCTTTGTCATCTAGATGAATGAAACAGTAACAATCCAAAATACAGTAACTGTTCACAATGCGTAACCCAGGTATTTCTGCCACACCTGACAGGGTTACTATTTTTGTTGGGGTATAGAATGTTCTTTTTTTGTAAATGTGTTGCAGTAAATTATGTGCAGCATTTTTTATTCTCAAGGATTACTGTTATGTAACAATTGCAATGGGGGATGCAGTCTGTGGTGAAAGCAGCAGGGCTTCTTTTGTGTAGATGAAAATGTGAGTTACAAAAAGTCAGGTTTGAAAAAGTACTTGCTCTGTAAACATGTCTAAAAATTGACAAATTAAAGAATAAACCAAATAACGTATTTGAACAAAATTATATTAGGTGGTTTTAGTTTAGATAAATTAGCAGACATTTATAATTAGAGTTAAAGACTAGAGTAAACAGGTTGAAAATATGCCCCAAAAGATTGGAGCAACTGATAGAAAATCTCATAGTTATTGAGGATTGATCTTTAGTAAAATGTTAACATTAAATTATGTTGGTGTTAAGGTAGCTTTAATTGTGTCTTGTGTAACTAAGGTATCTTGTATCTTATGTAACCTGTATGTATTTGATATATGCTTTTTAGATTAGCAGATGTGATTTTACACGAGTTATGAAAATGTGGTGTGTGATAAAAATACTGATACTTTCATTTACTTAATAAACATCAAAAATATTGTAATTTTCTTATTTTCATTGTTTTTATTTGGAATAAGTGCAATAACTCACATTTTTGTAAATAAATGTGTAGAATATATTTATGGCATACAAATCAAGTTACATCATATTTTTAAACATATATGTTCACAGTTTGCTTTTTTTTTTTACATAAATATACGGATATGTGCTGCATATAGGTAACATATAAAACAGTGTACAATGACTATATTTATAATATTGAAAATATGTGTTCTTTCCGTATGGGCAGAGAGCAAATAATAGTTATTAGTTCCCAACATACCCTCCGCATTTAAACTAAACAACCCTGCTTTCATTCCTGCTGGGGACCAAGTCTGCTTAAAATAAATGCTTCCAATTCCAATGCTGTACTACAAAGCGACTTGGATCTGAATCATTTCAGCACAGTTCAGAGTAATAGTAACACTAAGAAGAAAGAAGTGTGTCTCCTTCTTAACTATATAACCCGATGCTATTGGAGTTTACATTCAAACCATCCACCAGTTGCAAAAGCATGTCTCTTGTTTCTCACTCATTATATTCCAACTCGAGATTCACTACCAAATAATAATCTTACCATTAGGGACAATGGCTGCTTTTTCATATTTTACAGCATAATTTAAGGTTGCTCATATTAGAGTGAATTTATCTAGATAGACCTCCCTCCACACTTAAATTACTCACCTGCGTAGTTAGTGTAGCGGCAGAGGAAGAAGTAAATACAAAATAAACACAATATTCTAATATTCTAAGTGTCCAAGAATTATACTTTAGAAGTATAGTAAAGCTAAGTAAAAAAAAACAGCAGTGTGAGTGTCTCTTGTCTTGGGTTACTTATCTGCTGATCGTGGCAACATAGCTGAATGAGTCCAACTCCAGTCCAACACAAAAGTCTGCTATTTAAAAAACAAACGTCAGGGAGAAAATCTTCGGCTATACCCCCTCAGGTTGTCAGTTCTTTTCCATCCCCCGAACACATTTTTCAGCTTCATGTGGTGAAATGAAGAACCTCTTCGTGCCTTGTACTCCACCCTGAGTTTAGCCGGGTACATCAATGCATATTTCAGTCCCTTTCCGTTAAGCTTCCTCAATGCTGAAATCTGGAAAGAGAAAGATCCTTTTGCCGTTGTAGTAAAGCTCACCTATCTCTCTGGCTAAGTGGAGGATTCTTTCTTTGTCTCTGAAATTTAAAAGTTTCATGATGATGGATCTCGGTCTATCCGCATTCGCTGGCTTGGGCGCTCTCTCTATAATGAGGGGATCTTTAAAGTGGTCTTGTCCCACCAGCTGAGGTATTAGTTAGGCAACGAAATCTACTGTGTCTCGCCCCTCGGAGCCTTCCGGAAGACTGACAAGGCGAATGTTTGATCTTCTTCTTCTGTTCTCCTATTTTGTCTTTAAGAGACGATATTTCTTTCTCCAGACGTGTAATTCAGCCTGCAGCGTCTTGTAGGTTGTCTTCGTTGGAGCTTACTCTGTTTTCAACCTCCGCTACCTGTTCTGCCAGAGTTGAAAGCGAGCCTTGTATGTGTGTCAGTTTAATTTGTATGTCTGCTGTTTTGGTGTCAATATGTTGGAATAAATCTGATTTCGATTGTTTAATTGCTTTCCACAGCGCTTCTAGAGTTATCCGATCCTGCTCTTCCATGGTAGTTTTCAGCGGGGATGATGCGGCCTGTACATGTGCTGGAGAACGAGATTTATTTTTTGCTGTGGATCTTTTATTTCTTCGCAAATTGCAGTGTGCCATGAAACTTTAGGCTACTCATGTTATATTACACCATTTAAACAGTGGATGTCGAGTATAATTGTAGAATTAATTCAGACAAGGATCCCCAACAACAGAGCTCACAGAAACACGTCCTTCATGGTCGGCTGCATCACGTGACCCCCACCCCCTCCGCTTTGCAATATTTATAGTTAAGAATAAACACGCTCGTTAACATTTAAACGTGAAATTGGGTTTCCATGTCAAACTGGGTGTGGAATTTCCCATGTGTTTCTTCATTCACACGAGTAAATGAGATTTACCCTATCCCTCTCTTTGGTCGTTTTTTTCAACCACAAACCTGATTTACACGAGGAATTCTCCCAAACGTGCACGCGCATCGCCATTTCACGTGTAAATTGACCCGCACTGAAACCCCATGACTGTCACTGCTTTGGAAACCAGTGACAAGTGATCAGAAAGCAGACTTAACTCTCGCCTGGCATTCTGTGTTAGAAAGTGGTTACAAATTAAAAACTCAAAGCAACATCAGTGACTTTCTTAAACCAGCTTCCTCCGCCCCTGAACAATGGATATAATATACTGGTAGGCGTGTAATGTCACTTTGTTGGCTGTCGGCACAGGGATATATTTTTATGCATACTAATCTGTGTTTTTCACTTATTCTGGCACACTTCGGTCCCTATCTGCACGAATTAAAGTGTGTCTGCTGTGTTTACATGAGATATAAGCAAGATCTGCATGTATAAAGTGAATGGGGGGGGTTTGACAATGCAAACATTTGTGATCAAAAGTAAATTGAGCATGGTATACCCTGTATTCTGTATCGCTACTGAAACCAATATATTTAAAGTGGTAAAAAATACATCTTTCTATGCATCCTAATAAAGAGCAACTTGGAAAAGAGCTGGGATGGTCCTTTCTTGAGAGGTTTTTACTTCATAATGAACTCTTTCTAAAAAAAAAAACAAGTTTATTTAAAGGGGGATTTGGGGTTTTCCTAAACATAGCTTTAATTAAAGTTGTATTCTCTTGCTGTTTAAAAATGTGATTAAAAGTGTGATTTAATATAGATTCATTTTTTTAATCGCACAATTAATCGAGATAATTTTTTTTTATCGTTTGACAGCATTCATCACTTTAAGAAATGGCCGTCTGAGAGTAAAAACTACATGTCCCAGGATCCTCCGCGGCAGAGACAGGATGGGCGGGGACTCCTGGGTATATAAGGAAGCAAGCTGAGAGAGTCAAGGCAGTTCGTGGGATGTTGCCACAGGGAACAGACTCCAGATCGCTTGGATTAATACTGGAATACCAAAACCTGTTACAAGCTTGAAAGGGGTGTGTGATTCAGGACTGCCGTTGTCTATGGAATTACGTTTATAGTTAAATCTGTGGGTGAGTAAAATCGCCGAGGTTAATTTGCTAAAGTAGGGGAAAATCAAACAAATAATTATATTACCAGCCAAATAGGGAACCTGAGAGTGAGGGGTAAGCCTGAAGACATGTGACTCTGTAATTTATTATAAAAGTAACCACACACTCGTGAGAAACGTAAAAAACAAACAACATACAAAAAAAACTTTATTTGTTGAACACTATTTCTGTGGGGAAACCAGAAATTCCGCCCTCTTCACACCCGGGAGTTTTTGATCGGACATCTCGGCCATGTAGGAAGCGTCTGACCTTTTGGAGCGGTTCCACCCAAAGTGTCCTGATACTCACCTGGGGGCAAACCGCTCGGACCTGAAGTAAAAGGAATGAAGAGGGAACTGAAATAGGGAAAAGCAAGAAAAGAACTGAATGACTGAAGCGCACGTGGCGCGACTGAGTCTCCACTCACCTTACACAAATCCATACTACCCTGTTGGTGAATGGGGGAAATACTTGACTACAGACTCAAGCCGTGTTTGTTTGTTTGTTTGTTTGTTTGTTTCTCTGTGTAGTGAGGGACAAAGAAGAAAGTCAGTTAGGCCCGGAAAAGAGCTAGGCATGTTATTTTGGTTTGTTTGAGGGCCTCCGCCACCTTCACCGGCAGGACACTACACGCCTCCGCCACCTCCACCGCCAGGAGCAGTGCAGCAGGAGCTGCCTCTGCCTCCGCCACCTCCACCAGCAGAGGGTGAATGCCTGCTGGGTCCCTGTCCACCAGCAGAGGGTGAATGCCTGCTGGGTTCCCGTCCACCAGCAGAGGGTGAATGCCTGCTGGGTCCCTTTCCACCAGCAGAGGATGAATGCCTGCTGGTATCACTTCCCCCACCAGCAGAGGATGAATACCTGCTGGTATCACTTCCCCCACCAGCAGAGGATGAATGCCTGCTGGTATCACTTCCCCCACCAGCAGAGGATGAATGCCTGCTGGTATCACTTTCCCCACCATCACGAGGAGAGGAGCGGGAGCTGCCTCTGCCTCCATCACCATCAGGGGGAGAGGAGCAGGAGCTGCCTCTCCCTTCACCAGAAGGACCAGGACTAGATGCTGGTGGTCCTTAGCAGCCCTTGCATAGGCTGCTGAGGAAAGCATGGGGAAGAACCGCCTGGCCGCAGTGGCCGAGAAGAGGGCCAAAACCTGCACCCCAGCTTGTCCTGACTCCCTGCTTCGCTTCGCCCAAGGATGCCTGCCTCGCTTCGCCCAAGGATGCCTGCCTGGCATCTGCTGGGGTTGCCAGCCGCTCCGCATCGCCTGGGGTTGCCAGCCGCATCGCATCGCCTGGGGTTGCCAGCCGCTCCGCATCGCCTGGGGTTGCCAGCCGCATCGCATCGCCTGGGGTTGCCAGCCGCATCGCATCGCCTGGGGTTGCCAGCCACTCCACATCGCCTGGGGTCACTGGAACTGCTTCGCCAGGGGTTGCAGTCAGCTCTGCTTGGCCGCAGGGGTCAGTGTGGCTGGAGCCCCACCAGAGGGAGCTGCTGGCTATGAAAAAGGGGGGAGAGGTCAGGAGTCCACCTTCCCCCACAGCAGTTTTGCTGCAGGAGTTCTGGGGGCTGGAGTCCCCCCAGAGGGAGCTGCCGGCTATAAAGGGGGGAGAGGTCAGGAGACCACCTTCCCCCACAGCAGTTTCGCTGCCGGAGATCTTGGGGGAGGTCTGGAGACCACCAACCCCAGCAGCTTTTCCGCTGCTGGACTTGCCCCGGCTGAAGGAGTCAGTCTGGGAGCTGTCAGCACGTCAGCACGCCAGTGGTACAGTGGGAGGAGAGATTTGCCCCACTGTCAGGTAAAAAGTAATAATATGTGAGCACGGGGAATTGCACTTTTTTTTTTTTTTTTTTTTTCTTTTCTTTTATAAATTTAGTCGTCGCCAATTATTTTTACCCCGGTTTTCACCCCAATTTAGCATGCCCAATTATTATCTGTATCCCCGGCTCACCGCTCGCAACCCCCCCGCCGACTCAGGAAACAGAGTCCTCCGAAACGTGCTCCTTCCAAGCCGTCATTTTTCGCACTGCAGATCCACAGCAATGCTACCAGACCTATAGTGCCACAGGACAACACAGATCTGGCAGAGCCACAGGCACCCTATCGGCCACAGGGGTCGCTGATGCGCGGTGAGCCGTGGATTCCCCTGCCGACCTAAGCCCTCCCTACACGGGCAGCGCTCAGCCAATTGTGCGCCGCCCCCTAGGAACTCTCGGTCACGGTCAGCTGTGACATAGCCTGGATTCGAACCAGCGATCTCCAGGCTATAGAGCACATCCTGCGAGGAGCGCCTTTACTGGATGCGCCACTCGGGAGCCCGTCGGGGAATTGCACTTTATTAATTCACGTGCAGTTGTACCGCAACTCCAATTGAATGATTGATTAGCAGTCGAGTCTCGGTACAGCTGCATAAAAGCAGCATGTTTTCACCCTCTCGGGGTTGTGTGTTCGGTGAGTGGAGAACGGGATTGGAGACGGAGGTAATTGTGATAATTGTAAGAAAAATAGAAGCTCATCGTGTTTGTCTGTGTAGTCCGTTTTGTTTGTCTATTTATTTTGGCGAATGTGCCGTGTCCTGTTTTTGTATTGTTACAACCGTTTATTTTCTGTCTGTCTGTTCATTCATTAAATGCTGATTGAGACCATTCGCTCAGCTCCATCAAACTCCACCTCTCTCTTTGTTTATTTTCCTGTATCTGGTCGGACGTCACCCACTCCGGCCGTCTTTGTGACACGTGTATATAGTTCATTTTGGTATTTTTCAGTTAGCTTTAGCTGAAAAACGTTTGGGGAAATACAAATGTAATAACATAACTGTAAACATATATGTAAATGCTTTTAACTTAATGTACAGTAAAGTGTTTTGAGCTTGAGAGTGTTTTGAAAGTACTTGAGAGTGTTTTGAGCATAGAAAGTGACTAGTAGAGTGCTATGAACGTGACCTGAGTGTTTTGAAAGTGACTAGTAGTTTTGAGCGTACTACACCTGTACTAGATCATAATACACAGCAGCGATCCTCGTGCAGTCCGTCAACATTCTGTTGGAGTCTATCAGCATTCAGAACTGGGCAGACACATGGCAAATGACATTTAATAGAGAAAAGTGTAAGGTACTGCACACAGGCAATAAAAATGTGCATTATAAATATCATATGGGAGATACTGAAATTGAAGAAGGAATCTATGAAAAAGACCTAGGAGTTTATGTTGACTCAGAAATGTCTTCATCTAGACAATGTGGGGAAGCTATAAAAAAAGGTCAACAAGATCTGATTGAAGCATTCAAAATTCTAAGTGGTATTAACAGTGTCGACCCAGAGGACTTTTTCGACCTGAAAAAAGAAACAAGGACCAGGGGTCACAAATAGAAATTAGATAAAGGGGCATTCAGAACAGAAAATAGGAGGCACTTTTTTACACAGAGAATTGTGAGGGTCTGGAACCAACTCCCCAGTAATGTTGTTGAAGCCGACACCCTGGGATCCTTCAAGAAGCTGCTTGATGAGATTCTGGCATCAATAAGCTACTAACAACCAAACGAGCAAGATGGGCTGAATGACTGGGGAGCGTCTCATAGGACCTGTCCCAGGCCCCAAAATTCCTGGCTGCGGCCCTGATTAAGATAACCGGCAACTGTTGGTGAGCGCTGCCTTATCTGGGGAGTCTTGCAGCCACTTAATCACATTCTGCAAAATATGCTGCATAACCTCTTTGACAGAGGAACTCCACCTCAAAGTTCCTGAAAAGGAAAGCTAAAGTCTTGAAAGCACTGAAATTAAGAAAAAAAGAAAGAAATGTTTGCTGTGGGTGTTTGTGTTCTATTCTTTAATTTTACAATTACAATTATTTTAAAGATGGCAAGTGACCAACCAACCTCGTTCACATTATTGGCCTTTCAGAAACACTTTTGCATCAATGTTCTGCAACCAACTAATGTGTAGAATTGACACATGTGGTGCTAGTAACTCAGTTATGCAAACTGAAATCTTTAAAAAACAATAAACACATTCATTAAAAAAAAAAATCTAATTTATTCAGTGACGAAACATAAAACAGAGCCTCGTACCAGCCGCAATGCAAACACAGTTACGAGGGGGAACAAAGTTAGGAAGGTGATTTTAATTCAACAGTTTTATTTTTTAAACATAGTTAAGACAATGGCGATACCTGTTGTTGAAATGAGGGAGGATACATTGTAATTACTAGCACCGCCCCCCCCCCTGTATTGGTAGATGGGTGTATTTTGCAGATCTACACGCCCACATGAGAGGATTATTTAAGAAAGCACACATTCCCTGGCAGTCATCTGTTTAACTAGCTGTTAACAGGTAGCATATCTCTTCTGAAGAAACTACAGCAACTTGTTGCTCGCAATTGTCCTGTAAGTATTCTTGATACTGCAGATTTTATTGTATGTGATGATGGAATGTTTCTGCTTTAGAAAATATTTTGAGCATTTAATATCCAGGTGTGTGTTGAATTGCTTTGTAGCACAATGCAGGATATGTAAATACGTTTGTTACTAATTCTAATTGATTCATGGCAGTCGTACAAGTTTTGTTACAGTAATCAGAGCTCTTCTAGTCATTGTAAAGAACAAAGGGTACAGCAATAGTCCAAATACATGACTGAACAATAATTCAGTGAATGTCTGTGTTACCATGAAATATTAACATCCTTCTACTAAAGAGACAGAGACGGAGGTATAGACAGCAGTCCAAGACAGAGATAAAGAGAGACAGACAGAGGTATAGACAGCAGTCCAGTCATGAAAGACCAGCAGAGTGTACACTCCTCAGGATGCTCCACACAGCACAGTGAAGTCATTTAAGAGTCAGCTGAACCTTCACTAATGCTCTTGTTTTCCCTACCAGCTTGTGCAGCTCCGAATCAGGAATTCCAAAAGCCACCCAACAGGTAAGTTGATTAAATGTCTTCATTTATTCCTGTAACACTGTAAAGGTTATTTTAAAGACAAACGGACTAAGAAATGTAGAGAACTAGAGGGGGAGTCGTATGGATGATGTGAATTGGAGAGGAGGGTTGTTCTGCCACGGCTGGACACTGTCTCGCGGTGGTGCACAGGGCTGAATGGTTTCAGATCTGAAGCCAGCCTCTCCCTCTATAGTCAGGAGATCGACTCCTGGAAAGAGCTTCTCTGGCATGATACTGGCTGGTGTAAAAGGGAAACACTGTTCAGAGAGTGGAGGCTGGAGGGAACCTGCATTATCCTCTGGGCCTCTTCACTGACACTAAGGGAGTCTTTGTGAAGTGGTGCAATAATTCAAACTGGGAGGGGAGAAAATAGAAAAATAATTGGTCACAGTAAATTAAAAAAAAATCTTCTGGATTCCTTCAAAAGTAAAATACTCAAACATACATGAAAAGGGATCAGATCCTATACAATATAATGTATCGCTTATCAAATAATTGTAAATAACTAAAAGAAATGGAGATGGTATAAAAATCTTATTATTAACACTAAAGACACACCTTGCGATCGACACCATACTTCTTTGTTAATGTTATCTGCATGCTTTTAAGATGAAGGGTTTTAAGTCATGAATGATCCAATAGTACATGGTATATTACAGTCATGTGAACATTGCTGCTTTATTTTCCATTAGCCTACCATGCCTTCCATCTATTAATGCTATTAAACAAGTTTTTAATTAAAATGCTGAGAAGGAATTGTGTGAGCAGGTCCAGTTCTTTCTACGTGTTCTTGATTCATTATCAGCACTGTTGGCAGTATAGCTTGAGCTAATGAATTCTACCCTACACTGAATTAAAACTGTTATCAGTGTTCTGCGTTTTTAGAAAAGCAAACACATCATTGAAACAAAATAAACTATTTTAAAACACTTCTGCCTTTAAACTGAGTTTATATATCATCATAAATAAACAAGATAGAGGAATGGAAAACTGTTGAAAATGTAGCATTTGAAAACGGATGGCTCCCTTTGAAAGAGGGGCCACAGACATGACTCTAGGAAGTTCAACCCGGCTTCTAGGCCATGGGATCATTGATATATGACCCTGAGAATGGTCATTTTTGGAAATTTTTCACATTTTGGACCCACCGTACCAATTTTCAAGTCTCGGGGACCCCCGAAACCCGAGATATAGCACCCTGAAAAATGTCTATGGGGAAATCCCATTATAAAACACCTTTGGGGCGAAGCCCGCCATCTGGCGCCGGGGTTGCGTAGGAACCCGTGGTCGGCGATTTTCTTTAGCTGAGAGTCATGTGCACATGAAGAGATTGCTCCCTACTTCGTTGCCCCAGGGGTCGTGGAGATATGAGGTACGATAAGAGACCACCCCCTCCCTATGGCAAATCCCATTATAAAAACACCATCGGGGTAAGGCTCGGCAAATGGCGGTCTTGGGTCGTACGAACTTAAAGGAACCCAATTTCTTTAGCTAAGACTGTTGTGCATCTAAAGAGAGTACTAGCGAGTTCATTGGCGAGGATTTGTGTGAAAAATGTGCATTATATATGCAACCTGAAACATGCACATATTATAGTGTATTCATGCAACAGGAGCACCGATTAAGTCCATGTGAAGTGTCTTGAGGTTTTATCTTGAGGTAAACATTTTCAATGTCACACAATTATACGGAGATGGGAAGTAAATGTTACCGTAAAAAAAAAAAATCTCCATTGCACACTATTGTGTATTATTCATACTAACTTTGCCGAATATAAAGCAAATACGAATGTTTCCAAAGAGATACCAAATACTTGTCTTTTTAATTCTGTGCATCCAAATACTTGTAATTAAAATAAAAGGTTTAAGAATTAAAGCTACTGTTTGTTATTCTGTCCTAAACCAGCAGTTTGTACCTAAACTGTTGTGACATTAAATTATTTATTAAATAAATATGGGGGGGGGGGGGTCATCAGATTATTCTCCATTTTATTGTAACTGAGGTACCGTTCAGTTGAATGAAAATTGTAAAGGGGTACCTGAGCTGAAACCTCCAGGTAGAAGGGGTACAGTTTCAAAATAAGATTGAAACACTCTGGCCTAGAGTATAAACTATCAGGAATAGATAAGGGAAATGTTGACTAATACAATACAATAAGATTTATTTGAAGTTGTTGAAAGTCTCTTAAACCCAGAAGCTCTGATAAACCCCTACGCAGATCTATATACTGATGGGCATTATATAAGCAAATGAAATGTCTTTTTTTTTGTTTGTTTGTTTTGGAATACAATGTTCCTTCTCAAAAGTGTTTTAATATTAGCCTTTAATAAAGGAAAACGTCTGCTTTAATTCATGTTCATGTATATTTCAAGTTTCTTCATTGTAATAAGAAATACTTTAACATTTACATTTTATTTATGTTTCTTCACAAGAAAAAAAGTTTTCTTGGAAGAGTAAAACATACATTAGCTTTGATTCATGTACTCAGGGTTACTCTCAAATGAATTCACGATCCAGTTTATGGTAAACTGCGCATGCATGACTTAGAAACTCGGTTGTCAGCTGAGCAGAATATCCCAAAAACTGGGCTGAATTCGAAAATACAGAATTTGGGACGTTATCAGAGCGGCCCGGAATTTGAGACATTATCTGCAAACCAAATCGGCCCAGAATTTGGGACATTATCAAAAGCAAAGCGGCCCGGAATTTGGGATGTAAATGAAAACAGGGGCAGCCTATATTTAAAAGTGTGATTACATTTGAAATAAACTAATGTATCCTGTAACAAAACTGCAATAGTGTATATATTTGGTATTAAAATACATTGCGCAAACGATTATAGGTAAATGCTGTTTGAAAGAACAGTGTACACCACTACAGAAAAAAACAATTCTTATATTCGTGCACAACATGATAATTCATATAAAGTAATAACCCATAGTTTGTTATATTAGTAGAGAAAAATACGATGTTATATTTTAATTGAAAGGTAGTGGAAAGCAGATCTTCGATCTTCGCGCAATCCCCTCGCTAAATTTGTGCCTCGCAGAAAAAATAGTGCTTTGGCACAAAATGAGAGATATTCCAAAATGGCACAAAGCAGTTGAGCGACATTGGAATATAGCATATTTTTTAACAATTCGCAAATGTCTGCAGTCTCGCTTGGCTGTTGTGTGCAGTTGCTATATTGGTAGTGAATACGCAGGCAGTTTTGCGAGGCACAAACAGATTTGCAACGCAGCTCTCGCTATTCCTTATCCAATGCTGCCATCGTGTGGCCCTTTCGTAGAACAGCCGTGTCAATACAACTACTGTGTTTTATTTTTAAGCTGTCACAGAAACGCGAGACGGCATTCTTTCCATGTAACTCGCTGAAGAGGCGCCTCTGTTATTTTTTATAATCCACGGATCCCCTTGTGATGCTGATATTAAAGAAGACGAGGTTCAGCGGTACAGTCGGGTGTTTTTTTAAGCGTCGTGTTTCAGGGCTGTACAGACGTTCTGTCTCGTTATCCGTGTGCGCTTCAGCTTTATTTGGATGATTGCCTTTACCTTGTTTTAATTTCCCGTTCCTCTCCAGTTTGTGAGATACAAATGTACCAGCTTTACATAATTTTTTTGGAACATATTCTCATTTTGTTGATAATTAATGAACATTTCTGTACTGTGGGTGTTGTCGAGAGTGATTGAAAACGAGTCATTTTGTGTTTGAATTGAAAGTGATGTTCTCGAGCAATCGAATTTTCCTCTAGAGGAATGATCACTTTTTGACGTCACTGCTGTGTTATTATGCGTTTTTTTGGAATGGCTCGGGATGCAAATCTAGCCTTCATCCATGTATTATATATACAGGCTCCCTTGAGAAAGACATGTACAACATATCGAAACGCTGGGCAGCTGGCTCTGTGAGATATATATATATGAACACAGCTCAGTTGTCCTTTTGAAATGACTCAAATTAACCTTAACCTCTGTGCAAAAACAGACATTTCAGATACATTCTTAAAATACAGCAAAATGAATATTTACAGGCTAAGCAGGAGAGTACTGTGTATAAATAATACAGTTTTGTGTAATTGCTCTTATTTGAAATCATTCTCATGCATTTATCATGCTTGCTACGTGTTCTTACTGGACTCATATAAGCAAATAGTTACTATCAGGTTTAGCTGCTCTTAGTCGAATTCGCTCTTATAATTAACTGTGTGCTTTGTTTTGCTCTTTCTTGAATTGCTCTTATTGTTCTTTTATAACTGCTCTTGTATTGTGGTGTTCTCTAATGTGATATTTTCTAATGAGATGCTTTGTACTGTGAGAACTTGTAACAAGTGTAAGTCGCCCTGGATAAGGATGTCTAGAAAGAAAGAAAGAATAAAGTAATTGTTGAATATCACTACCTGTACTCCCCATTGCAAACAGCAGAGCAATGGCTTGTCACTGAGCTGTGTTCAGATAAAAAAAAAAAAAGTAGTTTTATTAAAACCAACAGTTCTACTAAATGACCACACTATGGCAGCATTGGATAAGGAATAGCGAGAGCTGAGTTCTGCACCCCCTTAATAGTGCCTCATCTGCACTCCATGTAAAATCCTTCTATTGATTTTAATTTTTCTCACGACTCGGTTTTCAGAATGAATCCAGTTTGTGCAAAAATTAAACACAGCAGTATTGTTTCTTGTTGCATCTAAATCAATAACCAGGCTTTTATGTCTTTGGTCAAACTGCATGACAGGGAGTAGAGATCATGTAGATTTTGTTTAAAAATGTGTTGGTTAGGGTTAGGGGAAGGAATACATTATATATCAAAACATATCATTCATGGGTAAAGAAACTAAAGACATGAAGATCTTATTCCGGTTTCTTGCCCTGCACTGAAAAAAGAATCTGGAAGATGAGTTTATAAAGTGTATAGAAATGAAACTGCTGAGGATGAGAATTCACTGGACAATGAAATGAGGAGGGATCAGATGTGAAGAACAAATCCCACACACACACATATACAATAACATGAGAAAACAGAGTGCATATCTAATACAGAATAAAGACAATCCATGTGTATGAGATTAGAAAGAAACAGTGATTAATACATATACAATAACATGAGCAAACAGGCAGTACATATCTAATACAGAATAAAGACAATCCATGTGAATGAGATTAGAAAGAAACAGTGATTAATACATATACAATAACATGAGCAAACAGGCAGTACATATCTAATACAGAATAAAGACAATCCATGTGAATGAGATTAGAAACAGTGATTAATACATATACAATAACATGAGCAAACAGGTAGAACACATCTAATACAGAATAAAGACAATCCATGTGAATGAGATTAGAAAGAAAGAAACAGTGATTAATACATATACAATAACATGAGCAAACAGGTAGAACACATCTAATACAGAATAAAGACAATCCATGTGAATGAGATTAGAAACAGTGATTAATACATATACAATAACATGAGAAAACAGGTAGAACTCATCTAATACAGAATAAAGACAATCCATGTGAATGAGATTAGAAAGAAAGAAACAGTGATTAATACATATACAATAATATGAGAAAACAGGTAGAACACATCTAATACAGAATAAAGACAATCCATGTGAATGAGATTAGAAAGAAACAGTGATTAATACATATACAATAACATGAGCAAACAGGTAGAACACATCTAATACAGAATAAAGACAATCCATGTGAATGAGATTAGAAAGAAAGAAACAGTTATTAATACATATACAATAACATGAGCAAACAGGTAGAACACATCTAATACAGAATAAAGACAATCCATGTGAATGAGATTAGAAACAGTGATTAATACATATACAATAACATGAGCAAACAGGTAGAACACATCTAATACAGAATAAAGACAATCCATGTGAATGAGATTAGAAAGAAAGAAACAGTTATTAATACATATACAATAACATGAGCAAACAGGTAGAACACATCTAATACAGAATAAAGACAATCCATGTGAATGAGATTAGAAACAGTGATTAATACATATACAATAACATGAGAAAACAGGTAGAACACATCTAATACAGAATAAAGACAATCCATGTGAATGAGATTAGAAAGAAACAGTGATTAATACATATACAATAACATGAGCAAACAGACAGTACACATCTAATGCAGAATAAAGACAATCCATGTGTATGAGATTAGAAACAGTGATTAATACATATCCAATAATATGAGAAAACAGACAGTACACATCTAATACAGAATAAAGACAATCCATGTGAATGAGATTAGAAAGAAACAGTGATTAATACATATACAATAACATGAGCAAACAGGTAGAACACATCTATGCAGGGGGAGGGGCCAGTCTTCTTCAATACAGTGAATAATTATCATTTGAAATATCTACAATGCAAGCTGGTCCTGTTGCTTTTGCTGGTCTTTCTCTGCTCTGCATACCAGTGATGCCCTTCTACCCAGCGTGCAGATCTGCTGTGCTGCTTCACTGCTTTCATTCAATGTGTGTGAACAAGGTTTATATTGGTGATACCTTTTTATTAATTAAACAATACAAAAGAGAATGACTTTTTACAACAACTTAAGAAATCAGCACTTCTTTAGCTTTCTTTCATCCTTTTCAGTTAATTGAAATGATTTCTCAGGTTAAACTTTCTTAACCCTTTTAAAGGATATTGTAACTGGACTGTTTAATACAAACCGCTCACTCTCTGACAGATATGATCTGATTTCATTATTCATTCAATACATTTAGTTTATTAACCTGCTCTGTCACTCCACTGGGTAGTTATTCATATAATAAAAAGCATTTCATTCAAAGAGCTTTAGTTTTCTAACACCTCTCAGGGTTTTCTTGTGGAATGGGACGCTTTTTAATCACAATAAGACGCCTCAGGACATCTTTTCAAAGCTTTTATGCCAGTCTTTAATTAACTCCTATTTATTTTAAAGAGGTAAACCACCTGTTCATTTTACAAAACTAGAACCACACAGCTGAGTGATACACTGTATTTCAAGCCCTCTTCAGCACTCTCAGTGTGTTTAGTTTTTCATGTTGTAACATTAACATGATGTCTTGTCCTTTTTTAAATCAATAGCAGTTAATTAAAGCCTGGAGGAAGCGCTTTGATAATGCGTCCCCTCGAGTCTCACAGAGCAGCGCACTCCTTGGCGTGTCTCATTGCTGGTGACTCTTCTGCTGCTGTGGACGCGGCTCTGTTGCCTGGTTTAGTTCGCAGCGCAGTCTGAGGAAGAGTCTAAATCTGTGCCGCTGGACAGCAGGGAGGAATACTGTCCTGTATAAAGAATAGGATACAATAATACAGTTTAAGAGAAACTAAATAAAAGCATGTGGTAGAAATAGCAGAGGTTACTGCCTGGAAGTTTACTCGTAAAGAATGACCTTTCTGCTCCCCTGTGCTGTATTTACCAAAAACAAGTTCACACGCCCTGACCCTCCAAGACTAGCGAAGAGAAAGCTATGAAACTGCGCCCATGCCTACGCCATTGTGGATCTGTTTGTGACAACAGCGCTCAACTTGAATTAACCTGATATACTTCTAAAAAACATTATCAGGGGTATAGCGTTAGTGTTTGAACATTTCGTTCTGAAGAAGAGGGCAGAAAATATAAATATTGACACACAAAACACAGACTATTTATCTGCGAAAAACTCGCTGCATCGGTGCTGCTTCAGTCACGGCTGATAATATAACTCCCGTCGCGGTCAACTATCACGGTAGAGCCCTCATCGCCGGGCACTCTCTCAAATATCTTTTTTTAATTTTTTTTTTAATTATAATCTGCAAATTCTTAGACAAGACGGATAATTACTCACAATAAATAGCACTGGTGTACACACACAGAAGCAGCTATGAGAAATAAAGACATGAACCATTTCTTTCCATTAAATATATTGGTTAATTGTGGGCTCTAGTTGTTAACATCACTGAGCCCCTTGTGCCTGTGGATTGCAACCACAATGTGGAAACATATAGAGAATGTATGGGAATGGCCAATGAACACTGATTTCTAATACTGGACCCTGTCTTAATACTGTATTACATTCTGAATATGAATATAGCTGAGTTATTAACTGTAGATAATACTTATAATACCAGATACACATTTAGCATTAAAAAGCAATCCATGTGATTTCTTTAACAGCCAGTCAGTCTGCCCGGACTGCACCTGAACCATCTTAAAAACACGAAGCCTCCAATAAGCTCATTTGTAAAAGTTAGTAAAGAATGGCGCTATATAATCTAAGGAAGCTGAATGTGAACTCCTAGCTGGAGCAACGAGAGAGGGAGAGAGGGGGCGGGGCAGAGAAGGAGTCTCCTCCATTTGCATGTTCTAAATGCCTCGTTTGGCTTTGGGATAGAAAAATGCGTTGTGGGACCGGCCGATATTTCCACATGAACATTGGATCGGGGTTTGGTTTGGTCACAATTCCGAGATACTGGCCAACACTCATCAAGGGTTTAATATCAATTCGAAATTACCGACACTTTTTACATATTAAATAAAATACAAATTCAAGTTAACACACATACGTTTTGTCACTTTTCATTCATTTATATGCACTGTACGGTTTGTTTGATAGGACACACTGCTCAGCTGACTGTGGCGAAAACTGCCTTTGTGATCCAGCACATGCTGAAGTAAAATGTTGAACAGTCTTTATGACAGTTTACTGCATAGCAGTACAAGCACATTTATTCTTTTTAGAAAGTGTTGCTAATTGCGAATTGGTGTAAAACGATTTATGAATACTGATCACTATCTCAGAAGTCTGCTATTAAAATTGAACTTTTTGGCCTAAATGCAAAGCGTTATTTTTGGTGCAAACCTAACACGGTGCATCAACCAAAGAACACCATCCCTACTGTGAAGCATGGTGGTGGCAGCATCATGTTATGGGGATGTTTCTCATCAGCAGGGACTGGGGCACTTGTCAGGATTGAAGGGAAAAATGAATGGAGCAAAGTACAGAGAAGTCCTTGAGGAAAACCTGTTGCCCTCTGTAAGAAAGCTGAAACTGGGATGGAAGTTCATCTTTCAGCATGACAATGACCCAAAGCATACAGCCAAAGCTACACTGGAGTGGCTAAGGAACAAAAAGGTAAATGTCCTTGAGTGGCCCAGTCAGAGCCCCGACCTAAATCCAATCGAAAATTTGTGGCATGACCTGAAGATTGCTGTTCATCAACAATCCCCAAGGAACTTGACAGAGCTTGGACAGTTTTGTAAAGAAGAATGGTCAAATCTAGGTGTGTGCAAAGTTGGTAGACCTATCCCAACAGACTCACAGCTGTAATTGCTGCCAAAGGTGCTTCCACCAAGTATTAACTCAGGGGGGTGGAGACTTAACCAATTATGATCTTTCAGTTTTGTATTTGATATATATACCAGCAGAGACACTGCAGCATTGGCCCTCCAGGAACTGAGTTTGATTGATTTTAATTATTTTAATGTAATTTAGTTTAAAGTAATTACTAGAAACTAAAAGTTAATGTTAAAGTAGCTACAACTTGTGTGCAATTTTTATTGATATTCCAGTTTGTTTACATTTACTCAAGTAAGATAGAGACTGTCTTTAAGACATTCATGAATGGAAGGAAGTGTGGAAGGTCACAGAAGCAGAGTTGAGAAAGTAGAAGGCGTGTAAAATCAGGATTCAAGAAGAAAGTTTCTTTCCACACATTGCTCCAACCTACCTGCTGCTGAGTAGAAATCAGAACATCGTTTAAATGTAAAGAGATACCGCTTGCTTTATTGAAAAGATTCAAACTGGGACTGTGCCAAAACCAAGTTGTAATCGAAAGAAGAGAATGGACTGGTGCAAGTTTCTTTAAGGGTGCATGTGGCAAAGTGCCCCGCCCCTGTGTGCATTTGTGTGTTCTTTGTTGTATGTATGGTGAGTATGTTAATGTTGGTGTATAGATTGGTACACGGGATATAAACGGGTCTGTGTTTCACGTGTGTTTAAATTGTATATTTGTATTTAGGCACGGGATTGCACATCACGCACGTGCATTTAAAATATAATATGTGAACACGGGGTTTCACGTAATGAATTCACGTGCTGGGATTCAAGTGAGTAATTAATTAGTAATTGAATCCCAGCACAACAGTATATATAGATGCACGTTTCTGTCACTCGGGGTTGGGTGTTCGGAAGAGGAGAACGGGAGAGAGAGAGAGAGAAGGAGAAGGAGAAAGAAAAGCAAAGTAAAATCGTAAACGTAAAGTGTTTGTTCTCACCGTGTTTGTTTGTCTCTCCGTGCACCGTTTGTTTAGTGTTAGTCCGTTTTGTCTGTCTGTTTATTTTGGCTACAAGTGCCGTGTCCTGTGTTTTTGTTACAACCTTTTTATTTTCTGTTCTGTTTATTAAATGCTGAGTGCGATCACGCGCTCAGCTATACCAAAACCCCAAGTCTCTCTGTATTCCTTCCTGCTTCTGGTCTGACGCCACCCACTCTGGCCGTCTTTGTGACAGTGCAATATAAAATACCAGCAGAGCTGCTATACAGAGTGTTGTGCACAGCAGATCTGCTATAGTGTTCTACACAGCAGAGCTGCTATACAGAGTGTTGTGCACAGCAGAGCTGCGATAGTGTTCTACACAGCAGAGCTGCTATACAGAGTGTTGTGCACAGCAGAGCTGCGATAGTGTTCTACACAGCAGAGCTGCTATACAGAGTGTTGTGCACAGCAGAGCTGCGATAGTGTTCTACACAGCAGAGCTCCTATAGAGCATGTGCACAGCAGAGCTGCTATACAACTTGTTAGGCACAGCCAGTATAGCAGTTCTGTGTACATCGGTGGTTCTCAATCCTGGTCCTGGGGACCCCCTGCTGTGTGTAATTGCGCTTGCACCATTTTATTTTGAACAACAAAAATAAACTATTCAAACAAAAACAAAGCAGCCACACAAAATAGTCACGATCACTAAACCATATAGGTCAGGCTGGGTAATCGCCTTCACTGTTCCTATATTTTTTAAACTCCTCGCGCTCTCGCTTGCTCCGTCCTCTCCTCCTTTACACGTTCCCACCTCTGCCATTGCTCCCGGCCTTTCTCGAGAAGGTCCGGTCGGAGAAGGCGTCAGTTCTCCTAGTGGCCCAGGAGAATCTGGTTTTCATCCCTGTGCCAGCTATTGAACGTCCCGTCCTGGGAGATCCCGCTTCACCAGGATCTTCTCAGTCAGGCGAGAGGAACACTGACACCCGGAGCCGGGCAGGCTCCAGCTATGGGTCTGGCCCCTGAAAGGGACCGCTGGTCAGCCTTAGGGCTGTCTGACACAGTCATGGGTACGTTGCAGAATGCTAGGGTGCATTCCACTAGGTCATTCTATGCCTATAACTGGAAATGTTTTCAAGATTGGTGCCGACAAATGGTCATGATCCAATCTCCTATCCCATGACTGCCATCTTGCAGTTTCTGAAGGTTTACCTAGCGGCTATTTCTGCTTGCCATGCCCCCATTGACTCAGTGTCCCCGGGCGCACATTTTTTGGCTACCTGGTTTCTCCGAGGCGCTCAGCAATTGCACCCTCCCAGGAGGGCCACTCTCCCCGAAAGGAGCCTTGAGATTGTACTGGAGGCTCTCACGCAGGCCCAGTTTGAGCCTATATACTCCATCGAGTTGAAGCACCTGTCCATGAAGACAGCCTTCCTCCTTGCTATCACCTCTGCAAAGCAGGTTAGTGAGCTGCAGGCGCTGTCTGTGCATAGCTCCTGTATGCATATTTGGGATGATGATAGCAGAGTGTCACTGCGTGCAAACTCTGCTTTTCTCCCCAAGGTGTTACAGCCTTCCACCTGAATCAGTCCGTGGAAATTGAGTCCTTTCATCCTCCACCGTTTGTATCGGAGGAGGATAAGAAGTTGAACCTTCTCTGCCCAGTTCAGGCATTGAGATGTTATGTAGATAGGACGAGAGCGCTGCGTCAGTCTGACCAGCTCTTCGTCTGCCATGGATCACGGACCCTGGGACAGCTCCTCTCCAAGCAGCGGCTGTCGCATTGGATTGCGGACACAGTCTCGACTGCGTATGATGGTGCTGGCTTACCCCCATCTGGGCGGATAGCCGCACATTCCACGAGAGGTGTGGCTACGTCATGGGCCCTCTTCCGAGGTGCCTCCATGGCTGAGATTTGTGATGCGGCTAGCTGGGCTACCCCGCATACCTTTGCCAGGTCCTACCGTCTGAATGTGGTCGATCCCTCATTGCCCTCTGTGGCCACTAGGGTCCTTGAGATTGCACGCTCATGTTGCTGACCTTGGTCAGGCAGGACTTGGCGCCCTCATATGCTGCCGTTCTTTTCTCCCTCGCGATGGCTCTAGTACAAGTTTCCCATAACGATGTTTGGTGGCCATCTTTGAATTGAAAGGGAACGTTAGTTTACCTACCGTAAACCTGGTTCCCTGAAAGAGACGATGGCCACCAACTGCGAGGTCGCATCGGTCGACATCACGGTTTCAACGCGAAAGAGAACGAACCTCCCCGGCGTGACGGTTAAGTACCCTCGGGAGGCGGGACCGAGGAAGTCACCAAGGGGAGGGGGCCTATTGGCAGCTTTGATAGACCTCAGTGACACCTACCAATAGGCAGGAGTGTATCCCATAACGATGTTTGGAACCTGAGTGTACTCCACGACGCTTTCAAATTAGACTTTACATGTAGAACCTACACAAACTACTCCACATTGATAAAGTTAAAAAATATAATATATAAAAAAAGAATAGCATATAAGAGAAAAACAGATTAATCTCAGTTGCATAAGTATTCAACCCCTTTTCTACTGCAGCCCCAAATCAGCTCAGGAGCAAGTGATTTGTTTGAAAGGTCACAAAATTAATGAAATGTTTTCAGCCGGTGTGTACTCAAAAGTGGTTTAACGTGTACATAATTTCCCTCGGGTATATAAAGACTTAAGCTGGAACTCACATAGTGATCCAACAAAGCAACGATAAAGACCAAAACAAGTCAGGGATAAAGTGGTAGAGAAGCACAGAGCAGGAGAAGGGTACAAGAACATTTCAAAGACGCTGATTATTCCTCTCAGCACAATGAAGTCCATCATTAAGAAGTGGAAGATGCATCATACCACCCAGATCAGGTCGCCCTCCCAAAACTGAGCAGCTGGGAAAGCAGGAAACTGGTTTGGTATGTCACTCTGAAGCCAACAACCTTGAGAGATCTGCAAAGTTCTGAGTCTCAGATGGGAGTCAGTGTTCACACATCAACAATAAGATGGTCCCTACACAAAGCTGGCCTGTATGGACGGGTGGCAAGAAAGAAGCCATTACTCAAAAAGCATCATCTTAAAGCACATATGGAGTTTGTGAAAAAGCATGGAGATGATACTGCAGACATGTGGAAAAAGGTTTTGCGGTCAGACGAGACAGTTTGAACTTTTCAGTCTAAATTCCAAACGTTACGTCTGGTGCAAGGCCAACACTGCACATCACCCAGTCAACACCATCCCAACTGTCAAGCATGGTGGTGGCAGCATCATGTTATGGGGATTCTTCTCTTCAGCAGGGATGGGGAAGCTTGTCAGGATAGAGGGGAGAATGTATGGTGCAAAGTACAGGCAAATCCTTGAGGAAAACCTGTTTGAGTCAGCCAAGACTCTGAAACTAGGGAAGAAATTCACATTTCAGCAGGACAATGACGCGAAGTGGTTGAACAACAAGAGAATTAAATGTTCTGGATGGGCCAGTCAAAGTCCTGACTTAAACCCAATCTAAAATTTATGGAGAGACTTGAAGATTGCAGTCCATCTATGATCCCCAACAAACTCATCAGAACTGGAGCCATTTTCCCCCACATGAGCCAAATCTTACACTCTAGACATGCGGTTATTACAACAATTCTGCAGTTCAAAACCATCTTGCTACATGGTGTATGCCAATTACTAACAGATTTCCACATTTAAGTCAAGCAGTGTCTCACCAAGCAAGTACAGTAATTGAATTTAAGAATTCAATAGGCCTGTGTGATTAAGGACTCAATTGGCTCAAAAAAGACAAAGGCTCTGTGGGTCAGATTTACAAATTTGCTTTTTGAAATGAGTACCTAGTCAGAAGACTTATCCGTATTTTGTTTTCTGAGTTTGTGTCTTAGTTCAGAGATTTTTCTGTTGATTGTTGAACCAATCTGACTTTGTTGCATTTGGAATACACACACAAAGCATAAGTTGTTTGCAGATTAGCATCATTAATAGATGGTTAGCCAAATATCTAAACACTGGATTTTAAAACTAAAAACCATGCCTAAATGAAGCAAGATACTAAAACTACATCATCTCCAATCCCACAGTACCATACATTACTTCATGCAAGCCTTTGTTCACAAAATTTGGGGGGTGGGGGCTGACACCTCTGCAAATGGTCCATCAACAAGAGATCAGTTTGTATAGCCACGATTGGCGATACATGTTAAAAACAGTACCTTTGTAAATAAAAATCAGGATTACCGTATACAGCATGATCTTTAGTAGAGTCAAGCGCATCTTCTCTCCCCATCTTGCTGCTGCTTGTTACAGCCTCCACGAAGATTGCTTCTGACAAGCGTCTCAACGTCAAACACAGCCAGCGTTAGAGAGCGCACAAATGAAGAACAGGAAGTTGCTTTATTTGTTAGAGTCCAAGACAATTCCTCAACAAAAACATTGCTTCCTGGATGGATTTCCACCTGTAAAAATAAAAATAGAAAAAAAAAATGAACCTGAAGTAAAACCCATTTTAATCAACACACTGT
This sequence comes from Acipenser ruthenus, assembly GCF_902713425.1. NCBI lineage: Eukaryota > Metazoa > Chordata > Actinopteri > Acipenseriformes > Acipenseridae > Acipenser > Acipenser ruthenus. The sequence goes on from NC_081230.1 coordinate 1,793,513, forward strand.
TAGAACAACCCTTCCACGCAAATGTGGTAGACTAAAATTTCAAGAATCACAGAATGCTCCTCCGAATTACCTGTCAATTTGCATACTGAATGTCAAACTTACAGCTAAACCTTAAGGACAAAAGCATTTTATCCCACCTCAGAAATACAAATTTGGCAGTATAGTGAAGCTGCAACATTGGCAGTGTTTATATCCAAGTGGAATTTGCTCGAAGGGTCACATAAACTGAAGGTGGTCTGCCTGAATTGCAATAGTGCAGTTACATAGACAATCCTATCCTTTTCTGGGAGTGCAATACTATACGAAATGCACTCAGTACATTTTAAGTGCAATAATAGTAATAAGTTGAATTTTTCCATGTGCTCATCTGGTCATATCTGCCCATTCTTTATCAGACTTTACTAAAACTGTAGTGTAGTTTCAAGTCACACTTTTTCCAGGGTGGATTAATATATGGAACACAATGTATGAGGACAATAGATTTTGCAAAGTGTATTGAAACTGAAATTGAGGTAGAAATTAAAACAAATGTCAGTTATTTCAGTCTTCAAATTTAATTTGTCACAATGAAGATTAAACAGATAAGTTTTACCTTTCCAGCAGCTTTCATGGGAGGAGGCAGCACAGGTGCTGATAAGTGTGGAGTAGTGGTTAGGGCTCTGGACTCTTGACCGGAGGGTTGTGGGTTCAATCCCCAGTGGGGGACACTGCTGTTGTACCCTTGAGCAAGGTACTTTACCTAGATTGCTCCAGTAAAAACCCAACTGTATAAATGGGTAATTGTATGTAAAATAATGTGATATCTATATAATGTGAAATAATGTATAATGTGATATCTTGTAACAATTGTAAGTCGCCCTGGATAAGGGCGTCTGCTAAGAAATAAATAATAATAATAATAATAATAATAATACAGATATTGAAGCAGCTGAGGCTTCTGTTGAATTCCCAGTGGAACGGTTAGGCGTTCCATAACGTGACTAAATCAGAATCAGGAATAGATTTGCACACATGATTTCTGTTCAAGCACTCGAGTTTTTGGAGTATTGCTAAAAAAGTAAGAAAAAAAAAACAATTTCATGAACAGATAGAAATCCACTTTTTTTTTTTTTTTTTTTTACCAAAGTTCATATACAGTTTTGAAATTGGGCCCCCATGTTCCCTGCTTTAATCTGCAAAGTTTCTCTTAGGGGGCCACCTTACTTAATTGTAATTGTGCTATTTTAAATGAGACATCTTTACAGAATGAGAAACCGCACATACATCTTTTCACAAGTTTATTAAAGTTCATTAAACTATTAGTATAATATTTAAATGAGCATTTCAAGGGTATGCTTGTATATGTCAGATGAACTACAGACATTCTAGAAGATAGAGTAAGTTACTTTCTATATCTTATATTGTGACTAATGCAATCTTGGCAACGGCAGTGTTAATTACTTGTATAAAAAGGTGTAATAATGCTAGAGGGCTCAACTTGTTCTTGCATTTCTACTTACCTTGTGCTTGAGTGAATTGTTTTCTTCCTCCAGTTTTTCAACTATTCCACGGCCATTGTTCAACAACATTTCAAAATAAAAATTAAACCACATTTCAACATTTTGTAAACAAAAACATTACATACAAAATGCAAACTTGCAATTCACAAATTACTATCACTACAAAACAATTCTACAGCTAAATGTAAGCAATCATATTTCACTCATGACATTGGCATGTCTCCCCATACTTTACAGTATTGGCTTTTCAGCAAACGTCAGAGCAATAGAGAATCAATTAGCTTTAGGTATGTTCCCAGGTCATTAATGAAAAATAAAAGTTCTCACTTAACATACCTGACTAAATAAAGGTTAAATAAAATAAACACAAATAACGTTATAATCATAATAAAACCTAAAAACAGGAAATGTCTCACTTTGAGCTGAAACCAAAACAGAAGGGTACCGCCCAGGCTTTTCAAAATGTACTTAGTTTAATGCTCTAACTCAATGTTACACAAGGCACAGTCGCCATCAGCTACCATTTGGAAATCATTTGTGTAAAGTTACCTGGATTGGTTCGGAGTCACTTGACAAATCATCCATGTATCTTATTCCGCATTATGAATCTTTAGAGGCTGGCGTTTTGTTCTCAGTTCGGTCCTCCTCATTTACTTTCAGGTCAGATTCTTTTGGTGTACACGCACACAAAAGTAAAAAAACAAACATAAAACGGCTGCAAATGTTCTTTCAGTGCAAGTGATAAATTAGCTTGAAAAAAACCTCACACAATGTATCATTAATGAAAGACATACCTGACATTGTGGACCTCGCAGTCACACAGGACTGCCTCCACGCGGGGTTTTCTTCCCTGACCTCCATTCTCCTACATAACTTCTCGAATCCATGTCTCCATTTTCTTCAAATGTGTCTTCATCAAAATCCCTAACATCATAATTAAATCGGTGAGCCATGTATTTTTATATGTTACAAGTTCAAAAATGTATTATTCATATATAAAAATTCTTTCATATATACATTTCATATATTAAACATATTTCCTTTCCGTATGGGCAGCGAGTTGACTTAGTAGAGCACAGTAAAAAATAGGTTCAGTCGCTGAATACAGTTAGCATCTCGTCTCATGAAACAAAAATAGACAATAACAAAACAGCAAATTCTACAACAAATGCATACAAACACACAATACTGACTCACCAAAGGAGCGGAGCTGAGAGCGCCGACAAGAAGCAGAAAAAACAAAGGGGCGGTACAGTGTGGGGCACATTGTAATTATTTCTTTGAAATGCTTCGACACTATTGTATAGTACTGTAGATTATATGTGTTTACATGATATACATTTGCATTGGGATTATTTTGTGTTTCAGTGATGTGATCATCAGAAATACTGTAACGGCAGATAAGTAGCCTGCAGAATGTGCGCATTGCAGAAAGAGATTATTATTAAAACATGACGAGACATCTCTTAGGCTTTATTACAGTAATAACTTTGCAAGTTCGTTGCAATTGACCCAATGAGACCTCCCCCCGCAAGCACCGACCAAATTGTTTGGTGTTGTATGTAGTCTAAACATTGAATTCAATATATATATATATATATTAAAAAAGAAAAATAAATGAAAATGCAATGCACAGATTGAACCCGGCACCTCCAGTACAGCGCCGATCCGCTATACAAGAGAGCCGCGACCCCTTATGAGTGAATCAATATTCTTGTGTTGCATCACCTACCAGTCCTGACCACTACCCCATGCATGCTACAGCTTACTAATATGTAGCATTGGCTACTAAAAACATACTTTGAGACAAGTATACATATGTTATATATCACATAAATATATATATATATATATATATATATATATATATATATATATATATATATATATATATATATATATATATATATATATATATATATATTACTCATATTAAATATTGCATTTCCGTTCCATGTGGGTAATACATATTTACTGTACGGCTTTAAATATATTATCAATTATTTCATGATAGTTTTAATAAATTCTCTCAACTGTAATTGTAATATTTTGGCGTTAGATCATTTTTTCGCTGTGGAAGTGATTTGATCAGTGTGGGGGTATTGTTTTCAGTATTGTTATAATATCACGAAACTCATTACAACGCTACACGAATATATTGTAATGGCATCCCTTATATATATATGTAAAAAATTATATACAAGTAAATATGTCTTTTTATATGTAAAATATAGGTACGTGGATTTGCGATTATGAATTGTTCAGTTACAAAAATACATTTTGGGGGTTTTCACATTTGTTCCACTTAGTACGGTACTATAAATCGTTAGTCTATAGAAAGGATTAGACTACTTTAGTCTCGTACTTAGTATCCTCTAGAGCAGGGGTGCACAATTCCGGTCCTGGAGGGCCGGATCCCTCCTGGCTTTTGTTCCAACTGTGTTCTAAATTACTTAATTAGACCAATAATTGGTAATAATTGGTCCAATTAAGTAATTTAGGGCAAGGTTGGAACAAAAGCCAGGAGGGACACCGGCCCTCCAGGACCGGAATTGTGCACCCCTGCTCTAGAGGGCAGCAGCAGTTATTTTTTGGGTTCGTTGCAATTCAGACCTTTTTTTAGTAGCTGGGGACTAACTTCAGCGGCCAAGTTGGTTGCAATTGGTATTTAACTTGCGTACTCGTTCAGTAGGGAGCTGCGTACTGACCACGGGATCATCCCCCGTTAGAAACTATGCAATGGCAACAGATCCGTGTTCTTAAACTTCTCCATTACATTATGCCCTATACAGAAATCAGTGTATCAGTAACTGTTTATAACAGTAACCTTTAAACCATGCCAGCCTTGTTTCATCCATGGCTTTCAGCGTTGCAGTCACAGTACTGCGTTTCTGTCTTCAGCCAGACTACAGACCACTTATAATACTGTTTGTATCAGAACCACATTTTAATTGGCTGCTAACCCACGATTCCAAGATTTTTGCCGGAATTGACAGTCAGCTGTATCCAACACAGATCAGTGCGCTTCAGCGTGAGATTGTGCTCTGTACGCGATACAATTTAATAGCCCATTAACTAACTAATTATAGGAAACGTAGCGAGCTGTATCAGCGATTTATTTGTGATGATTGAACCATGTTTTCTTTGGAAGCCTTTATACTTGCTAGCACGCTAGTTATTGTCTTAATTGGATCAGTTGAACAATTTTCCCAGCTCTCTGGGTGATTTATAGAAGCATCGAAACCTGCTGGACACGTTTTATTTTCTCCATTTGTCAGTTTCAGCATGAACTTGAGCAAAACCTACATTGTTGTGTAACGAAACTGATCTTAAACATTTGTCATTCTCCTTTGGTTTCCTTTGTATTTCTGCAGTCAGACTGTATGCAAATAAGTTCCCAAGGGGCAATAACTTCCCCAAAAGCAGGGCATATATAAAAGACTGACGTTATGTTACAAACATAACAGTGCTTCAGGAAAGAAGGAATTACACTGGGGTGAGTTTATGATGATGATTATGATGTCATTAACTGCATTAGAAAGAAACTGAACTGTAATACTAACAAAGTACATGTGGCTTTGACAGCTAGTGTGAATCACCCCCTAATTGCTTCTGGAGAGACATTTAGGTGGAGAGTTGCACTTCCTATTTTGTTTGAACAAATTCTGTCATAAAAACTAAAACCAAAACTTGAATTTCTGTTCGTTTCTATTCAGTTAATCTACAGAGAGACGCTGCCAAGATGTCTAAGGAAAACCCAGTAAGTAATGGTACTATGCTTTCTTGAAATACAGGAATTGTGTTCAAATATACAACTATCAACTATCTTTGTCTCCAACTTTTAGTTGATCTTGTTTAGCTCTTCGTGGTCACACAATGCATTATCCACACTTTGTATTCGGTGTGTCTTATCTTTTCTCATAACCATAGCTGTTTATTTTTTCCCACAGAAATTTAATGTGGGAGACATAATCTCCTTTAGCCGTGGACTCTATCATCACTGGGGGGTTTATTACGGACAGGAACATGGAAAACATTACGTTGTCAACGTTTCAGGAGGTAGAACATGTGTTTTGGTTTGTTTGTCTTCAGCTATATGATCTAAATAGCAGTATGCTGTGTTTTATATTGATTTTTCTCATTTCTTTTATGGCATAATTGATATATTTGTTATATTTACATGTTTTAAACTTGTTGGGAATCATTAGAACTTGAATATCCTAGATGCTTTCTCCCAGTGTCTATTGATTTTTTTCTCATAATGTAATGCTCATATACCAACATTACAATTATTATATAGGAGAGTCCAACAGCAAGCCTTTGGCCATTACTTCTAAATTGGTGAAGGAAGAACTTAACAAGGTGGCTGGAAAAAGTGCCTACTCTGTGTACAAAGAACTGGACACACATAATAAACCAAGAAGTCCTGAGCAGATGAAAGCAGACATGGACAAAATGATTGGTACCAAAATAAAGTATGATCCCTTTGGAAAGAACTGTCAACACTTTGCTACACAAATACGGTACGGCAAGGAAATATCTCCCGAGGTAATATTTGTTCATGTTTTTATGTATTTATTTTTAGATAATGTATTAATGCCTGTCATGGTCAATAAGCAGAATAATGTATTATTTAACTCCCGAAACTAATTATGCCCCCATATAGCCGTATTTACCCAATGAAGGTTCTACATTTTATAAGGTTTCTGCAAATACAACAAAATGCCTTTTTGTTTTTTCAATACTGTAACACATGAATGCCTTGTTATGGGACATGAATATCTGTCTATTTACTAAACCACTCTGCAGGGATATACTGTATAATTTAAGCCTTAACTTGAAACATGACCTTTTTACTGACTGTATATTTCCATAACATGTTTTCTATGTCATGACCGTCGATCTGATCTGAATTTAGATTCACTTGGATTTACAATTGGAAACTTCCAGGCCTTTAGATGTTCAAAATAGTCAGAAACAAAGCTAGCAAACAAACACGTGGCAGGTGCTGAAGTCATTTTAACTGCAGTTTGGATTTCATTTTAACTGCAGTTTGGATTCATCATTTTCTTTTTTCTTTCTGTAGGGGGAAAGTGCAGCCAAATCCGTGGGCAAAAACCTGTCAGATTTCCGTGCAGAAATTGACCCTTTTTCTGCCAAGTAACAGCTTATTCACCTGATGAATTTCTTCATCTTTTGTGGTGTTCCTTGCCTTTCTGATAAAGGGCACAATTTCTCTTTACAAAGTACAATAGAAAATGCTTGTTAAAATATTCTTACTTCTTTAATTATGGTGAGCAAAATGAATCTATTGTTGTAAAAATGAAATCAATAAAAATTCAAGTTGCATCAAATTCCTTTCACTGTAGTCATTTAACAGTAGAACCGCCATGCAGGTCAGTTTGACCCATTTTGCATTTAAAATGTTAAATACTCTTCCGCTGTAAATCGTATGTGTGTGTCCGTGTGACAGGGCGCTCGTCTCCCGTGTGTGGGTAACCACTGTTTAAGCATCACAGACATGGGAAGGTGGAGTTAAACGCCAGCACAGGCACGCAGGATTTATTCACAAAACAGAAAGTAAACAAAAGGGTCATGTGATGTTGCCAGCCATGGTAACACACAGAGAACACATACAGCAAGCTGTGCAAAAGGAAAAATAAAACACAGTATAAAAACTACAAATAAAAGGTACACACAGGGCGAGTGCTAGCCTTATAAACGAGGCGTCCCGCTCCAGGAACCGGCTACACTACATAACCCTCGCTGTACATTACATGGGATTACTATCCCCTAAACTAATCTACTGATGAGCCGGTGTTCAGATGACGACTCCTGCTGCTTCACACGGCCTTGGCTGGGCATTGCCTTCACAAGCACTGCTTGCAGTTGCAGGGTTGCGTAGCTCCCGTTCCTGCAGAGCAGATGCTCTCTTCCTGAGTATACGCAGCTCCCCTCTGAAGTATGGCATTGCAGTCGCCCAGAGCGATCGCCACTGGATGTTTTTAAACTGACGGACACTCGGTCAAGACTCGCGCACCTGCCGCTTGAGGAACAGCACAGCCAATCACTTGCTGTCAACCAAACCTTCCCCTCTCCTTCCCCTCAACCAAACCTAGCAGGCAGCAAGTCTCAATGGAGCGCCCGTCTGTAAACAATAATCTAATCACAGAAAATCAACTCCCACAAAGATACACAATAAACCCACTTCCACATACAAATTACACCAACACTAAATTCCCCATTGTGCAGGGCAATCGTGCTGCCACAGCCAGTTTTTGACTTTTCCTAAATATATGAATGAACCCTTTGAGTAGTAAGTTTTAGAATGTTTGGATGGGCCCACTGGAGTGAGTTTTTTTTTTAATTTCTCATATTTACACTCCTCACATCGACACATCTGTTGGTAGGCCTATTAGCAATTTATTACACAATGAAAATATGTAAACAACTATTTCTTATAGTAAATAAACAAAACAAATAAAGTTGAATCGTTATTTTGTCATAGCGAAAGGTTTTGACAAAAGTAACAGGTACTCAATAAACAACGATCAGGATCAACAACACGTCCGGGTAAACACGTGGTGAGGGTGAAGGCAGTGAGGAAAATGTAGCTCAGTGATCCCTGTCACATTGTCTGAGCTTGGGCCACTCGAGGAAGGTAAATATTCTTCACTGATATTTTCACTAACGCCTGATTCAGTAGAAGAATTTAAATCGGAATTCAGTATAATTTCTCGTACTTCTTTCCCACAGAGCATTTCCCACCGTTTTCCAGACATTGTGGACATTTTTTGACTGGGTTTGGTGTGTGTAATTCTGTCGGTATCTGGCAGATGACGCAAGAGACCATTACAAGGTGTTACAGACACCTAGTGTTACAATATCAGATTATCAGCAGTTTTGTAGACCCAGTAATTGTAGTTCAAAATTCAAATTCAAAAGCTCAAAATTTGCATAACGTACCAGTACATTCATACTCCCTGGGGACCATTAATTCAATGACGTACCGGTACATTCGTACTACTCAAAGGGTTAAAGATTTTTGGCAGGGTCTGTCTCCACAGCTCAGGCACCCACACTAGGCAGCTCTGTGACAATGAAACAGAAGCTGGCTCTTCTGAACAAAACAGACCAAAGTTATTTCATACGGAACATCACTGAAATCTAAAGGTGTTTTTTTTTTTGGTTTCTCTCTTGCATGAATTCACTCGCGTCTTACAAGGTGTCGTGACTTATAAAAACTCTTCCCACAGTCAGAGCAGCAATGCATTTTTTATCATGTGTGAATTCGCTGGTGTTTTACAAAGTCTCTTGAATCACTGTAACTCTTCCCGCAATCAGAACAGTGATACGGTTTCACTCCTGTGTGAGTTCGCTGGTGTGTTTTAAGGTGTCCTGACTGATTAAACCTCGTCCCACAATCAGAACAGCGATATGGTTTCTCTCCTGTGTGAAGTCGTTTGTGTACAACAAGGTATCTTGACGAACTGAAACCCTTCCCACAATCATTACAGTGATATGGTTTCTCTCCTGTGTGAACACGCTGGTGTTTTACAAGACCTCCTGACTGAATGAAACTCTTCTTACAGTCTGAGCAGTGATATGGTTTGTCTCCTGTGTGAATTCGCTGGTGTGATACAAGGTTTGTTGATGAACTGAACGTCTTCCCACAGTCACAGTGATACGGTTTCTCTCCTGTGTGTGTTCGCTGGTGTGTTTTAAGGTGTCCTGACTGATTAAACCTCATCCCACAGTCAGAACACTGATACGGTTTCTCTCCTGTGTGAATTCGCTGGTGAGATGCAAGGTTTCCTGACCGACTGAAACTCTGCCCACAGTCAGAGCGATACGGTTTCTCTCCTGTGTGTGTTCGCTGGTGTGTTTTAAGGTGTCCTGACTGATTAAACCTCATCCCACAGTCAGAACACTGATACGGTTTCTCTCCTGTGTGAACACGCCAGTGTTTTACAAGATCTCCCAAGTGACTGAACCCTTTCCCACATTCAGAACAGTGATACGGTTTTTCGCCTGTATGAATTCGCTGGTGTATTACAAGGGTTGCTGAATGACTAAACCTCTTCCCACAGTCAGAGCAGTGAAATGGTTTCTCTCCTGTGTGAATTCGCAGGTGTATTACAAGGTTTTCTGACCAACTGAAACTCTTCCCACAGTCAGAGCAGAGATACGGTTTTTCTCCTGTATGAATTCGCTGGTGTGTTGCAAGGTTTTCTGACCAACTGAAACTCTTCCCACAGTCAGAGCAGAGATACGGTTTCTTTCCTCTGCGCGTTCGCTGGAGTATTCTAAAACCTCCTGACTTGGTGACACCATTCCCACAGTCACTGCTCGCCCTTGCTTTAGCTGCTGTTCTGGAACCTGGAAAATACAAACAGGAGAGAAAGTCAGACTGTTTCAAGTAGGGAATGCTGCAATTGTATCTTCCTCATTTTGTTGTTTCATAACCTTTTTCTACATTGGGTTATTAGCAAACACAGAACTGTAGCGTAGTCTCCACCAGGGAGGTTGCAATTACAGCAGGCGGATTTCTGGAGCCAGGATTATACTTCAGCCAATAGGAAAGCTATGAGTAAAAGAAATCAGGAAATGTACAGATTATCATCTCTTTTGTTCCAGATTGTACCCGTTTTGTCATAAGAAATGGTTGAAAGCTATATATTGTTGAACTTGTCTTTCAGTATGTTTAAATAGGTTTCTAGTTTACAACAAACACAAACTTCTGTAACCACAATATACAAAGAATAAAACAAAAGCAATAAATACATAAATAAATAAAACACATGTAGGCAAAAACATGAGCTCAATAAAGACACTAAAATGCAATCTCTCACTTAACAGCCACCAAACAATTACACATGAATGATACAGGGTTCCCCCCCAGGAGTTTTCAGTCTCCAGGGTGGCAGGCTACAGCAGCTGGGTAGCAGAATGTTATAAACCCCCCCCCCCCCCCCCCCCGATCTTATCAAGCATCAAGCAAATAGGCACAACTGGAATGGTGCTGGGGCCAGGATTAACACAACTGTTGTTTCTAACTTGGCTTCTTTTTATGAATACCTTCACAGATATTAGGAGAGTAAGCAGAAGTTCAATTTTAACAGCTCATTTTAAATGCCCTTGGTCGACATTTGCCAGTGTAGCAATGAGAGGTATTATATTGATTTGTATGGCACTGCTGAGATAATAGATAACATTTTGTTTTGAGACACAGGTAATAAGTACTATTGTGTGGGTAGTGAGTAATAAGTACAGCCCACACAACAGAGAGCTGCATATGAGGCCCACCATGTTAAACAGGTTGAGAACCAACTAACTGATCTTCGAACAAGCATACCTACATTTTAACAAGCATACTTTCAACTGTCAAAATAAAGCAGAACATGGCCCAGACCAAACCAAAACCTGCACAATCTGCTAATCACACTTTAAAAAACAAACTGCTATAAATGCTGTTAAACACTGTTTCTATAAAGTGAGATGAGCAGCTTACGCAGGTTTTGATTTGGTCTGGGCCGATGTCTCTTAGGATATTTAGGCAACGGATATCAATGTTGACAGAATTCAATTTTTTTTTCACTGTTTTGAATCTTTAGCTTGCCTTCCGATTAATATTGAACCCTTGGGATAGTAAATACTTGGGATTTTAGTAAATTTTACCACTTGTTTTTGTAAGCTAGGTATCCTAAACATTACGACTCGTCATCCAGTCACTGTGCTCCACACATCACTTCCAACTCTTAACTTAAAGAATAATTCCAGCGTACAGACTTCCCAATCTTCAGAAAACAATAAGCTTGTCTTTACTTACATCCAATAATAGTCAGACGAGTGGAGAACCCTTCAAATACAGCAATATGTCTTGTGCCAGTAACTCCATCCAAGCACAAATGAATATTCTTCAGTGTAACTATTTTCTTATCATTAGGTCTTTACATCCTTTAAGAATGTAAAAGGACTGAAGGATAGTGTCATTATGATTTCTATGTATACAGTCTTGTTATTAATCTATATACGTATCAAACGGTATCAACGGTCAAAAACTGTATTCGCTCCTCCGCTTACAAAAACTCGTTTACTTTCAAAACCGAATTCTAAAATAGCGTCATTAGCTATAAACAAAACTACCACTTGAGGGCGCAGTGCATAGAAAAGGAGCACATACCAATCTAGAAACAGTAATAATAATAATAATAATAATAATAATAATAATAATAATAATAATAATAATAATAATAATTACACATATCTAAATAAACTCAAATAAGAATACATTCTTTTTTATAATCAAAATACAAAATTCTAATTCGTTAGAATTTTTTTTTTTTATTATTAGTCATGTCTGCTTTACTGCGGAACGGCCCTTTAGTGCGATTCTAAAACTCAGATGTACAAGACTAGCGATCCCCTTTTTATTAGCAGTGACCCAGTTCTGTTTAAGAAAGCTCGATATCCCACATGGCGCTGCGCTGCTCACGTAAATGTCACAAACGCATTAGACGCCACATAAGCAAACAGACAATGCAAATCCCCTGTGTATTAATGAGAAGTCTATGTGCAAGTGCAGAATGCATTTCAAATGTGATCATACTCGGAAAGGTTTGCTTTAATAATAGAGGATGTTCAAAATACCAAGGTGGCTCGCAAAAAACAGCAAACCTAAAACTCACAGGCCTACAGAGGGGAAAAAGGGATGTACTTTCCATTGCTCAACTGGTGCAGGAGGCGGGTTCACTTCAGAAAACATAGCAAACCACCAGCACTGGGCAGGGCAGTGGGTTGCTGAGGATTGAAAAGCTCTCTGAAACAGCCCAATCCAGGAGATATCCTTCAGAAGCTTTGAAGAGTCACTGATTAAAACCAAAACAACTGCATTAATGACTGTTGACAATGTGACTGTTTAAGCTCTTCATTCAAGTATTCCAGTGAAATTGTGTCTGTTCATTAGGAACAACATTACAGAACGATCATTTCCAATCCAAAGATGACCATTCTGTGGCAACCTACACACACATTCAAGGTCTGTTCACATTCAAGTCTGTTATTGCTAAACCAACAAAAAATAAACATGAATCTCTTCAGTTAAAAATCAAGGAAACAAACCCAGCGACAGTATCTTATCTCCTTTCAATGGTCTCATCACTGTGCCACATATATCAAATTTATAACGAGTTCACTTGTCACTCAGTACTATGCTTCAGCTCATTCTGTGGTATTTCGGCTTGGGGTCGTTTGCATTTGGAAGGACAATTTCTCTCGATAAAATTAACTCTCATGCAAACGGCACTGTAGGGAAGTCATTAGCAAAAGAGAGCAAGTTAAAAGGGACCCCGTTTTTCACTTTCTGCATGTAAACATGGCCATGGTCTCACTTCACAGGTGTTCATATTCTAATTGTTCTGATTATCTTTTACAATTCACATGTCAATGCTTTTAGTCACAAAAAACAGTGACCTTTCTTCACTTCTAAAGCAGTGGTTCACAGCCTGGTCCTGGGGACCCCTTGTGTCTGCTGGGTTTTGTTCCAACTGAGCTCTCAGTTACTTAAATGAACACTCAAGTGAACTTACAATTTGGTCGATCACATTTTTAAACTATTTTTCAGCTCATAAGTAGTTGATTAGATTTCAAGTTCTATTCATTTTCATACAGAACCTGAAATATCCATCTCTTTCAAATCATTCAACAGCTTTGATAAGGCAAATAGTTGAACTGAGTGTTTTTTGTTTAATTCGATTATGGTTAGTCAATAGAAAAGGTTTCTACCTGCAGTGACCGGACCAAGAAGTGATTAAACAGGACTCAGTTTCCATTGACTTACATCACACTATAGGGCAGCAGGGCTCTGGACTGTTCACTGGAGGGTTGTGGGTTCAATCCGAGATGGGGGACACTGCTATTGTACACTTCAACAAGGTACTTTACATAGATTGCTCAAGTAAAAACCCAGCAGTACAAAAAGGGTAATTGTATGTAAAAATAATGTAAGGGCATCTAAGAAAATAACAGTAATCATACTGGGGGCAATGTAATTGAATGATAATGGGAGTGCGACATTAACAGGAGTGATATTAAGTAGCTTGTAGCATAACCCATCTGCTTCCTGCCTCTCAGTCCTGCTGTGGATAATATGACACAGTAGAATGACGTCGTCACAGCTACTCAGAGTTACTCACCTGCTGGACTGCACTCTGAATGGGAGCTCCCCCCGTCTTCCTTTCCACATCCTCGCATGCTGTTGGGAGAGCTGGCTCCCTCTCCAGCACCCTGCACTCTCAGGCAGATTCTCTTCAGCACCACGCTACACGCCCGCAGGCGTACAGGACCCAGCGCAGGGGGGGGCTGCTTTCAAGGAAACGGGTTCTTCTGTCTGGCAGATCTCCAATTCACTGTGTTCAGCTTTAATCCCAGCACACCCCTCTGGCTTGATGCCACTGCATGGCATGATCTCACAGAGCTCCTGTTTAATGGGGAGGGAAGCCAGTGCAGATAACAGTGCAATGGGGACCACTTCAAGTTCAGGGAGCTCCTCTTTAAATCAGGTCAGATTCAGTCTTCACACTGTCCATGGCATCACACATGCTTCTGCTTAGTGGCTGCTGCAAGAAGAAAATGAAAAATGATTCAAAATGCTATGAAAGCTGTTTAAAAAGAGCGGCTATCTGGGTTTTTAAAAAGATGAAGTTCTCAGTCCCTGCATGTTGTTGCTGAGTAACATTCATGCAATTTTCACCCCCAGTGTTAATATCCAGACAAGTTTTCATACTTCAAAAAAAGGAAAAGAAATTAAAGGTGCCCTGATAAGATTGCCTTGGCCAATACCGAGAGCCAATTCGAGTTTTGATTTTTTGTGTTTTACCTCATTAGACAAACATACAGAAAGACACAGAGAGAACACAGACAAGCAGCAAGACAGACAGAATGCAAACTTTAAAAAATGTACTGTAGAAGAGATTTGATTTTAGCATTATTTAAAAAGATTGCAATTATGGAGAGCAATGACAAACCTGCCAGAGAAATGAAGTGCTTACGTGTGATAAATAATATCCATCACCTATAAATGAGGCATTGAAGTAAAGAAATGGGATCCTCAAACACCAGGTCCTTTCCAGGCTGGAGCCGGCTTGAAAACGGATTTCTCACAGAGGAGAGTCTATTCATTTTTTGATGAGGACGGCACTTAAGAAACACATCTCTGCATGTTAACAGCACAAAGGAAAGAAGCAAAGTTTGTGGGTTTGACATCATTACTAGGTTAATGGCATCTACACAATACAATATATTTCATACATACCATTTCCAGCACCTCTTCTTTTATGGGACCTGGTCCTGCTGTCTGGGGGATCTCCAGTTCATTGCTCTCATCTTTAATACCAGGCACCTCTGACTTGATGCTGTCACATGGCATCTCCTGTTTCATGGGGAGGGAAGGCAATCCGGAGAAAACCAGTCTAATGGGGACGAGTTCAAGCTCAGGGAGCTCCTCTTTAATGGGGACAGATTCCATCTTCACACTATCCCTGGCATCAGACACGGGGGTTCTGCTGAGTAGCTGCAGCAAAAAAATAATAATGAAATGAGTAAAATTAATCAAATCAAAGACATTTAAGGGATTCACAAAATCTTACTAGCAGGGTGTCTTTAGTATTGAAGGAAGTGAGAACTGAACTTGGGTTGCAGGTAAAGTTTGCAGAGGTTCAGCAGCAACTCTGTGCTCCCTATGTGGTGGAAGTAGTCAATAACCATATTAAGTGGCACCATTCTCTCAAGTAGCCAATCAGAATGCAGTATTTTGAACTTTAACTGGCTACTCTTTTAAACCAATCATATTTGTATTTTACCAGAAGTGCCGCCCCTTTTAACAATCCTAGACCATACCACCGCCATCTTGGTTTGTAATTTGATGAGAATGCATCTTTGTTAGTTTTTTGAGAAAGGGGGATTCATCTTTGTTTGTAATTGATGAGAATGCATCTTTGTTAGTGTTCTGAGAAGAGAGATTCATCTTGGTTTGTAATTTGATGAGAATGCATCTTTGTTAGTTTTTTGAGAAAGGGGGATTCATCTTGGTTTGTAATTTGATGAGAATGCATCTTTGTTAGTGTTTTGAGAAGAGAGATTCATCTTGGTTTGTAATTGGATGAGAATGCATCTTTATTAGTTTTTTGAGAAAGGGGGATTCATCTTTGTTTGTAATTGATGAGAATGCATCTTTGTTAGTGTTTTGAGAAGAGAGATTCATCTTGGTTTGTAATTGGATGAGAATGCATCTTTATTAGTTTTTTGAGAAAGGGGGATTCTTTGTTTGTAATTGATGAGAATGCATCTTTGTTAGTGTTCTGAGTAGAGAGATTCATCTTGGTTTGTAATTGGATGAGAATGCATCTTTATTAGTTTTTTGAGAAAGGGGGATTCATCTTGGTTTGTAATTGGATGAGAATGCATCTTTGTTAGTGTTTTGAGAAGGGGGTTTGTAATTGGATAAATCAATAGAGAATAATGTATCACTTACAGTGACAAAAAAACTGGAAATACAAGCAGATGAGATGTTGACAAAGTTAAAAAAACATGTTATTGTAGGAAATTAATATATATATACACACACACATATATACACACACTCATTATATATGCCAAGCACAGACTACAATACAATAACATTTACAGTTTAAAATAGCATATATGCTTTCATTACTACCACTAAAAGGATCGCTTGTAACGTTACACTGGAACAATCAACCTTTGAGCACCAGGCCAACCCGGTATTCCCAGAATAAGAACAGGTTTCTACGAAAGACCCTTTAAATAATACTGTATAACGTAGATGGCAGGAAGGCAGTTTGACAGCAGTAATAGGATTGCTGGGCTCGCTGGTTGCAAACAGTTTAATTTCTGTTGCACGCACAAGCATACACACGAATGGAACACTCAATAAGCACCCAAGAAGCGCCAGTAACCATGGAGACTAATAAACCAGATCGCAATAGGAGAGGGTTGAAATTAACCACTAAGATTGTGGCACAGGTAAGAACAAAAGAAAAAGAAAAAACAATATTTGCTAAATGACTTCAGCCACGCTACATACAGTAATGCGTATATGCAATCAATAAGGCAATAGCGTTTCAAAACAAATCCAATGCCTCGAATATAACAGTCTCGTACCCTGCTCATCAAAAAACAGGCCAACACAGAAAATAAACGTATTGTTAAGATACAAAAAAATAACCAAACGTATTTGTAATCCACAAAAAAACAGGAAGCAAAATAAAACAAAAAATATCCAAGGAATCCAAAACACTGCTGTTCTTGAACCATCCAATAAATAATAATAATAATAATAATAATAATAATAATAATAATAATAATAATAATAAATCAGCTTCAAGGGCGTAGGTTTGGTTTGAACATTGGTGGGGACACAATTTTTTAGGGGGGCGGAGTCACGGTCGCTAGGGGGGTTCAGGGGCGTGCCCCCCCGGGAAGACATTTTTTAGGAGACAGCTGTTAAATGGTCACTTCTGGTGGCTTGAAATGAATGAATCGAGGATAATCTGATTGACATGAAGTTGGCTGGTATACACTTAAAACACTATGATAAAGTGTCCCTCCTGGAAGCTGGTTTGACATCCCTGCTATAGAATTACTAATAACCTGAATTATAACCTATCCCAGCCTTACTGTAAGCTACCATTACAAGCATGAGCACATGCACGCTCACGTGCTCTGCCTGCCTCTCCTGTGTCTGTGCTGCTGCTCGAACCTGGGTGCATTGCTTCATTCACCTGATAAAATAATAAATTGATGCATGTCATATAGAGAGAAAATATATGGCTATGCTAACTTTATTTGCTGAGTATTACTATACAGCATTAGCCTACTATCATATCACAATGTGCCTCAAACAATAACATATCTCAAAACTGAGTCTAACACTTTCACTGTTATAATCACTAAGCCATTACAGACCTCACCTGCGACCCTGTTGCTTCACCTGCCTCTGTACTGCTTTTACCAGGTTGCACTGCTTCACTCGCCTGATAAAATGATAAATTGATGCATGCTGTTTAGAGAGAAAGTATGACTCTGCTAACTTCATTAGTAAATTATTTTTTCATTTGCTATGAGAATCATTATCAATTGTGTTTATTACTTTAACAACATCTTCCTACTTACACTTTGACTTTTTGTAAAAAAAACTTCCTTATGTCCATCTTTATTTTTTTGGCTGCCATTATGCTTTAGTCACCTAAAGCCAAATTGAAGTGATTCGCTAACGTTAGTTGGTTGACGATATCAAAACATTCTCTCTCTCTCTCTCTCTCTCTCTCTCTCTCTCTCTCTCTCTCACTCACACACACACACTCACACACTCACACACTCACACACACACACACACACACACAATGATTAGCTGTGAAACAAGCTAGCTAGCCACCAAGGACGTGGGGTTAGCAGCTAGCAATGGGTCGCTAACGTAATAAACCTACTTACCTACCCATTAGGTAGGTCGGTAGGTTTATTCTCTAACTATGTTGCTGACGAGCTGACAATACCTTCAGCCCCGGTACCTGGCTTTCATTCAGTCAGTGGCTCACACTCCTATCAGACTGACCGGCAAGCGGCAGCTTCAGATGAGCGTCTTTCCAGAGTCCAGCCTAAGCCAGCGGGTCTCAACCTTTTTTACTCACGCCCCACTGAAATTTATGTTTATATCCCTGACGTCAGCCGCGCACTGAGTTCGTGTTACAGTGATGCATTATGGAATTTGTAGTTTTCTTGTCTGCTGATTACACCCCAAAACCCCACCAAACACCTACAAATGCCAGGGTGCCATTCTTTTTAAAGCTATCTCTTTTTCTCTCTTTAATAACTCGCTGCACTCAAAGGGCGAAATCGGGAGCATCGGTTGGCACGTCACTGTTATTATTACTAGTACGTTATTATGCAAACGTTCACCGCCCGGTTGAGAACCTAGTGCCTAAGCCAATCAAATTAGCGTGTTTTTTTTTGTTTGTTTTTTGGAGTAGGGAGGAGCAACGAGGGGATCTTGAGAGAGTTAACCCTTTGTGGAGCGGATAAAATAACATTTTTTTTTTATTATTATTTTTTTTAGTAATTTGGCTGACTTTACTCAAGATGACTTAGAAGTATTAATCATAATTTGTGCAAAATAGTTAACTATAGATGTGATTCATTTTGTATGTGTATAAAAAATAACAAACACACATAGGCTACAACTAGTAGTGATTCATTGTATTATTTATTTGTTTGGCAGACTGACACAAGGTTACGTACACAGTAAACTAAGAACTGTAAGAAATGATGGTGCACAAACTTGTAATCTGAGTTCCTTACAGCGTGAAGCAGCTCTCTAGAAAGTACACACTGTCTGGAGTAGTGGTTAGGGCTCTGGACTCTTGACCGGAGGGTCGTGGGTTCAATCCCCGATGGGGGACACTGCTGCTGTACCCTTGAGCAAGGTACTTTACCTAGATTGCTCCAGTAAAAACCCAACTGTATGAATGGGTAATTGTATGTAAAAATAATGTGATATCTTGTAACAATTGTAAGTCGCCCTGGATAAGGGCGTCTGCTAAGAAATAAATAATAATAATAGCTATATAGCTCTGGTTTGGAGGCTGTAACGGGCGCCATTTTGGCTCACACAGAGTTCTTATCCTGCACTAAGTAAGTGGGAATTTGGATCCAACATGGCACATACGGTCTTCAGTTTCATAACACTCAACGAGCTGAGAGACAACCCGGTTTCCTTGTTACAACAAACAAATCAGCCAGACTCGAGAGGTAAGGAATCACTTCATGAGTTTTGATAGGCTGGTAACTCGACTCCTGTGCGCCACGCAGCTTGTTCTTGGGGTGAATCAAAAGAACCCATTCAATGGGGACTCTGATCCGATTCCCATCGTTCACCTCAGTGAGCCATTCAAAAAGAACGATTCATTCGCGAACTGCCCATCACTAGTGCGGAGAGGACTCCCTTCGTAAAAATATCTTGGGACGTCCAGATTTCCCCGTCCCACATCTGACTACCGCTCAGACTCTTCTGCTATACTGTCGTCACTGGTACTGCGTAGAATTTGATGGCGAATTATCTGCAAGTTAGCTCTGGCACCTTCATCAATATGTTCATCAGTACATGCCAATATCTGTCCTACACCTGAGAGGTGTTAGAAAACTAAAGCTCTTTGAATGAAATGCTTTTTATTATATGAATAACTACCCAGTGGAGTGACAGAGCAGGTTAATAAACTAAATGTATTGAATGAATAATGAAATCAGATCATATATGTCAGATTGACAAGTGTGTCTGCTAAAAAAACAAAAAACAAATCCTAATAATAATATGTGTGTTTGTTTTGTACTTGGATAGGAGACTGTTTGGCAATACCAGGTACTAAACACTTTTCTTTGAAGTTGTACTTGTTTAATTAACAAATAGTAGATTAAACAGCAAAAATGAGCTGATTTACTTTTAATGTATTGCTGCCAGCTCGCTGCGCTCGTCTTAAATAATTCCCACCTCGCTTTGCTCGCCTTAAAGATTCCCGGGTCGCTGGGCTCGCCGGCTACTCACTGCTGTTCAACACCACAGAGATAACACGGACATAAACAAACAAGACAGCTGCTTCTGCATCCAGCGCTCAAAGAACATCACAGACATCTGCAGAGCGTTTTGAGATGTTACAGTAATAAAATAACGACTCGGATCGCGTGATCGAGGAGTTTGGTGATAAAGAGAGTGATCAGGACATGATTTATCGGTATGCACGACTATGAAGAGGTATGTGATGAATACAGTGAACAAGGAGCGGGGCTGGAGATGCAGTACTGAGAGTCCTGTTGATATGCAGAGACTTTTAAACCTGTTTAACTGTGAAAGAAAATACTTTTTAACAGCGCGTGTGAAAATAAATTGGACCTGACGCGCCTGAAGCGCGCTGAATAAACGGACCGCAAAGGGTTATTAATCGCTATTGAAATAATTGAATAAGAGAAGTTAGAGATGGATTTATTTCACGCCTCCACTTGCTGTTTTAATTGCATTTGGATCATTCCAGACACCACCTGATATGCGAGCGCAACAAACTCAGCAATGCATTGATCATGAATACATTTAAAAAAAAAACAACATCCAAGTCACAGCATGCATGATATTCGGGCCGGGACATTTCAACTGGATGAGAACAAGCAGAGTGTTTAGCCGCTCAGAAGCACGCCGCTCTTTCCCAGGTCATTTGCATATTTTGGGTAAACCAAGAGGCATGATGGGATGCTGGAGGCGTTGTGGCAAACCCTGCTTTTCCTTTATTGTGTGCTCCCTCAATTAAACTGGTTATCGAACCCGGAGCATCTCTCATCTTTCACTGCTACTAATGAATTACTCTCCAACTCTGGGGAAACAAAACACAGATGTGTGGATTGTATTATCATGATGTGCTAGAATTTCCCTTGCGCTAAAGACTCACTGTGCTGTCTGTAGCAACTTGTATTATAACAAGGTAATGTTTATCAAGACATCTAGAGAATGGATGGGAATGGTCAATAAACATCATCTCTGCTGTTTCTCTTAAAGCGTGTTTATTTATTTCTAATACTGGACCCTGTCTTAATACTGTATCACATTCTGAATATGAATATAGCTGAGTTATTAATTGTAGGTAATACTTAGAATACCAGATACACATTTAGCATTAAAAAGCAATCCATGTGATTTCTTTACCAGTCGTTCATTATTTTGTGTATCAGCCTCCACACAAAGCCGAGCGCAGTGCGGTATACTGTAATGATGCTGCAGTCAGTCTGCCCGGACTGCACCTGAACCATCTTAAAAACACGAAGCCTCCAATAAGCTCATTTGTAAAAGTTAGTAAAGAATGGCGCTATATAATCTAAGGAAGCTGAATGTGAACTCCTAGCTGGAGCAACGAGAGAGGGAGAGAGGGGGCGGGGCAGAGAAGGAGGCGGAGACGCTGCTAGGCAACCGGCTCCTGAACATTCCACTCCGCTGAGCAGAGACCGTTAGGATTTAAAAATGCCAAAGTTCCGAGCGCCGTTAGTATGGGCTGCCAGAAATGAGGAGAAAATAAATACAGCTTTTTAGAAATGTGTGCATTCAGATATCATTTAGAAATCTAGTTACAACATTTAACAGTTAGCTAAATATTTAAATACATCTTAAATCTCTTAATTAGATTTAACATTTAGCTAAATATTTAAATAAATCTTAAATCTCTTAGGTAGATTTAACATTTAGTTAAATATTTAACTGGCAGCTATAGTGCATACCTTAAGTGTATGTGTGCGTGTGTGTGTCAGTACCTGTGTTTCCTTGTCTGTACCTGTGTCTGTGTCAGTACCTGTGTGTATGTGTCACTATCTGTGTGTGTGTGTGTGTGCGTGTGTGACAGTACCTGTGTGTGTCACTATCTGTGTGTGTGTGTCTTAGTGTCTCAGTGTGTGTGTGTGTGTGTACCTGTGTGTATCAGTGTGTGTGTCACTATCTGTGTGTGTGTGTCTCAGTGTGTGTGTCTGTTTGTCAGTACCTGTGTGTGTGCGTGTCAGTACCTGTGTGTGTGTGCGTGTCAGTACCTGTGTGTGTGTGCGTGTCAGTACCTGTGTGTGCGCAGGTTAGTACCTCTGTGTGTATTTCAGTACCTGTGTCTGTGTGTCAGTACCTGTGTGTGTGTGTGTGTGCGCAGGTCACTACCTGTGTGTGTGCGTGTTTGTGTCATTACCTGTGTGTATCTGTTTGTGTGTTTGCGTGTGCGCATGCGTGCGTCAGTACCTGTGTGTCTCTGGGAGATATATTTTTTGTCTCAAGTCCCCTCCCGCGCTCCGTTCATAACTGATGGAAAACTAAAACAACTCCTCAGAACTATTCATGACGAGGGACATGTTAAGAAAAACATAAACCATGGCGATTGTGTTGATAAAGATATCGCAGGAATAAGTCCAGGCAGCAGAACGCCAGGGAAAGCGACGCGTTGTGTTTTAAACCTGTCAGCGAGCCCGGCTCTGAAGAACAACAAAACACAAAACAAGAGACGCACATCGAGGGCCTGTCAAATTTGAAAATTCATTTATTACATTTCTCTTCATAGAATCCTCTGTAAGGTTAACATACAACCAGTCATATACAGAACAATAGATTTTGATAATTTACTCTAGTTATTGATTAAAAAAAAAAGAATAATATTTGTAAAACTTCCATCCTTTCCACAAGTCTCAAAACACCTGAACCGTGCCGTCTGAAGATATCCCTGTGTCTCTATCAGATGAATCTATAACAGCACAGCAGCTCAAATTAAAATGTGCATCGCTGCCCGAACCCAGAGACTGTCTATCACATGTCTGCAAACCTCAAGCCTAGAGGCCGTCCCAAACTGCACAGAACCACGGAAATCTGAAGAGAATCTGTAATCTGCAGAGGGAGCATCTTACCTGTTTAGAATTTGAATGATAAAAATGGAAATCATGTAAACATACTATCAAACTCTTTACATGCGAAGCACTTCCAATGTAACATATCAGGCCTTTTTGTCAGTAAAATCTTTATACGCTGTCAAACAAAAACAAGACTTCTCATTGGGTCACGTTTTCAAACCCTCAACTCCAGCCTTTATGAACTCCTACTTCTTAAAAGGAGACACAACGTCTGTCGATTTCACAAAACTAGAACCGAGCAGCTGAGTTCATGTATTCCAGGTCACTTTAGCGGTCCGTTTGTGACAATTCCGATGACGATGTCGCTGAGGAAGATGGCGGCTCCCTGGAGGAGTGCGAATTCCCAGGAATTCACTCCTCCACAGATTCGGACCGTCTCTACTCCAGACCGACTGGTTAATTGCAATCCCAAAACACCACTTCCGAGAGACTTCCTTAAAAACAAAGTGCTTGATTACTTTCCCATAAACTGATTTCCTCGTCAATTTCAAAGATCACAGGTTAACCAGGAACTTAATACTCTATCACATTCTGAATATGAATATAGCTGAGTTATTAATTGTAGGTAATACTTAGAATACCAGATACACATTTACCATTAAAAAGCAATCCATGTGATTTCTTTACCAGTCGTTCATTATTTTGTGCATCAGCCTCCACACAAAGCCGAGCGCAGTGCGGTATACTGTAATGATGCTGCAGTCAGTCTGCCCGGACTGCACCTGAACCATCTTAAAAACACGAAGCCTCCAATAAGCTCATTTGTAAAAGTTAGTAAAGAATGGCGCTATATAATCTAAGGAAGCTGAATGTGAACTCCTAGCTGGAGCAACGAGAGAGGGAGAGAGGGGGCGGGGCAGAGAAGGAGGCGGAGACGCTGCTAGGCAACCGGCTCCTGAACATTCCACTCCGCTGAGCAGAGACCGTTAGGATTTAAAAATGCCAAAGTTCCGAGCGCCGTTAGTATGGGCTGCCAGAAATGAGGAGAAAATAAATACAGCTTTTT